>NC_058085.1:68346916-68566408 GCF_014858855.1 Bufo gargarizans | reverse complement strand
GGTTCAGGGGGGTGATTTGGGGCTAAAGTGTAGTGTTTGGTGCTACTCACTGTGAAGCCTGCTCCTCTGCTGGATCCAACCGACGAAAAGAACCAGCAGAGGAGCAGGCAGCCATATAACAGATCATATTTACTAATATGATCTGTTATTCGGCTCTCTGATTGGATTTTTTAAAAATCAGCAACCTGCCAGCCAATGATCGCGGCTGGCAGGTTGCTGACGAAATACTCCTGTACGAAATGCCGGCCCGAACTGCGCATGCGCGGGCGCATATTTGCGTCATCTCGCGTCTCGCGAGATGACACGTATATGCGTGACTCTGCGCAGCGCTGCCACCTCCGGACCGCACATCTGCGTTAGGCGGTCCGGAGGTGGTTAAATTGCACAGTGACTAATACAGATGTTGTAGATTGCCCAAAAAGTGTTTTTTTCCTAACAGAATATGAATGCTGTATATATTAAACTTGAATTTAACACTTGCAGATCTGGCAAATACTGGTTTTTTGTTTTTTTTATAAGTGTGTTTTTTAAACCCCAGAAAATGATGGGTGTATTTCTAGCTTAAATTGCACACTGACTAATACAGATGTTGTAGATTGCCCAAAAAGTCTTTTTTTGTTAACAGAATATGAATGCTGTATATATTGAACTTGAATTTAACACTTGCAGATCTGGCAAATACTGTGTGTTTTCAAACCCCAGAAAATGATGGGCGTATTTCTACCTTAAATTGCGCACTGACTAATCCAGATGTTGCTGTTTGCCCCCAAAAAATTGTGATTTGCAATGTCCCAAAAGTTCAGATGCAGTGCTGGTGCACTGAGCATGCATAAAATGGCCGCCGCCGCAGCCCACCTAACTAACAGAATTCTAAAAGTTAGTATTTTTGGTCAATGAGCTCAGGGCAGGGTAAAACGATAGTGCCCTGCACCCACACAACTATTTGTCTGTAGATCGCTGAGTTAGATTCTCTCCTAATCTCTCCCTGAAATCACAAGTCCAGCAGCATCCTCTCCCTACACTTGTAACAGCAGAGTGATGTGCAGCGCTACGTGACTCCAGCTTATATAGAGGCTGGGTCACATGCTGCTCTGGCCAATCACAGCCATGCCATTAGTAGGCATGGCTGTGATGGCCTCTTGGGGCAAGTAGTATGACGCTTGTTGATTGGCTGCTGTGCAGCCTTTCAAAAAGCGTCAAGAAAGCGCCGAACCCCGAACCCGAACTTTTGCGAAAATGTTCAGGTTCGGGTCCGGGGTCCAGAACCCGAACTTTACAGTTCAGGTTCGCTCAACCCTAGTCTTGAATACCATCGAAAGTCAATGGAGGACGGATCCGTTTTCTATTGTGCCAGATTGTGTGAGTGAAAACGGATCCATCTCCATTGACTTACATTGTGTGCCAGCCGTTTGGCTCAGTTTTATCAGACGGACACCAAAACGCTGCAATTAGCGTTTTGATGTCCGTCTCCAAAGCGGAATGGAGACTGAACTGATGCAAATTGATGCATTCTGAGCAGATCCTTTTCCATTCAGAATGCATTAGAATGCAAACTGATCCATTTTCGACCGCTTGTGAGAGCCCGGAACGGATCTCACAAATGGAAAGCCAAAACGCGAGTGTGAAAGTAGACTAAAGTGTGCGCATCCCAAAAATATCAGTGACATGTAGTGTACTTTTTCCATAGACGGTGTCCGCTTCTGACAGTGACATTACCAGGGGCACATCTGCAGTGTAACGTGTGCAGTAAAAAAATGTATCTGTGACATACAGTGTACTTTTGACGTAGACGGTGTCCGCTTCTGACAGTGACACTACCAGGGGCACATCTCCAGTGTAACATGTGCAGTAAAAAAATGTATCTGTGACATACAGTGTACTTTTTCTAAGATGTTGTCCGCTTCTGGCAGTGACATTACCAGGCCCACATCTGCAGTGTAACGTGTGCGCTTCAAAAATGTATCTGGTACATACAGTGTACTTTTTCCGTAGAGGGTGTCTGCTGCGGACAGTTACATTACCAGAGCCACATCTGCAGTGTAACGCGTGCGCTTCAAAAATGTATCTGGTACATACAGTGTACTTTTTCCGTAGAGGGTGTCTGCTGCGGACAGTTACATTACCAGAGCCACATCTGCAGTGTAACGCGTGCGCTTCAAAAATGTATCTGGTACATACAGTGTACTTTTTCCGTAGAGGGTGTCTGCTGCGGACAGTTACATTATCAGGCCCACATCTGCAGTGTAACGCGTGCGCTTCAAAAATGTATCTGTTACATACAGTGTACTTTGTCAATAGATGGTGTCCGCTTCTGAAGGTGACATTACCAGGCCCACATCTGCAGTGTAACGTTTTGATGTCCGTCTCCAAAGCGGAATGGAGACTGAACTGATGCAAATTGATGCATTCTGAGCAGATCCTTTTCCATTCAGAATGCATTAGAATGCAAACTGATCCATTTTTGACCGCTTGTGAGAGCCCGGAAAGTGCGCTTCAAAAATGTATCTGTGACATTCAGTGTATTTTGTCAATAGACGGTGTCAGCTTCTGACAGTGACATTACCAGGCCCACATCTGCAGTGTAACGGACGCACTTCAAAAATGTATCTGTTACATACAGTGTACTTTGTCAATAGACGGTGTCCGCTTCTGACAGTGACATTACCAGAGGCACATCTCCAGTGTGACGTGTGCGGTTAAAAAATGTATCTGTGACATACAGTGTACTTTTTCAATAGACTGTGTCCGCTTCTGATAGTGGCATTACTAGGCCCACATCTGCAGTGTAACGTGTGCGCTTCAAAAATTTATCTCTGACATAGAGTGTACTTTTTGCGTAGACGCTGCGTACAGGGACATTGCCAGTGGTACTTCTCCTGCATACCGTTTCCTCATCCCAAATACCTGTGACATTGCCTGTAATTTTTCATTAGCCTCTGGTGACAGCATTGACATTATGTCACCACCAGACATCTGAGAAGCTCTGACAGATGCCTTTCAGAACCTCCTCCTTGAGCTTCCTTTGTTTTGCTCTCAGTTCCTCATCTCGTTAGCCTCTCTCAGCTGTCATGTAGTTGGACTGATTGCATCCCTTTAAATTCCTCCCCATAGTGCATCAGTGTGCGGTTTATATTATTTCCTGGAGTGTGTGTGCATGCTGATCCTACTTCCCAGTCTTCTACAAGATAAGTGTTGTGCATTCTTTTGTGTTTTTCAGTTTTCTGGATCCCAGGTGACCCTGACTCCCTCCGTATCTAGAGTAGGGAGCCGGTGGTCGTGTCCCCTCACTATTGTAGGGTGTTCAGGTGTTATACAGTCGAGGTACGAGGATATGCGATCATCTACCATTGGGATTTTCGCATAGGCTGAGCAGTAAGGGAGAGAGCCAGGTCTTATGCAGGGGTCTCCCTTTTTGTTCCTTAGTTTTGGATCCAGTGAGTCATATATTCATTTTGTGTTGTCTTGTTTCCTGTACACATTCCGTGACACATTATCTGCGGGATATCGCCTGTGTGACTTTTCCACATCCCAAATACCTTTTAAAAAAAAATTGCGCATACACTTCCAAATCGTACGCTACTGTACGTGTGAAAGACTTTCAATCATATATAACATTTAATATGAAGAAGGCGAGCAGTAAGGAACGGGGCAGTGGCCGTGATGGTGATGGTGCACGCAGAGCCGTGGCCCTGGGCGCGGTGAAACTGTGCCTGCTGCCAGAGCACAAGAAAAACAATCATCCACAATACCTAGCTTCATGTCCCAGTTTGCAGGGCGGCACAGGACACCTCTCTTGATGTCAGACTAGTGCGACCAGGTGGTCGGTTGGATTGCAGCAGATAATGCTTCCATTTGGTTAAAGGGCTTCTGTCACGCCCCAAAAGTCATTTTTCATTTTTGGGCTAACTAAAATCCTTATAGTGCGATTATTCAATATATAGTGCTCTTACATTTTTCTGTGGCTTAGGTTCTTTAAAAAAACACACTTTTATAATATGTTAATTACCTGGCTACCAGCAAGTAGGGCGGTTGCTTGCTGGTAGCCGCCGCATCCTCCTTTAAAAAAAACGCCCCCTCCTCCTGTTGATTGACAGGGCCAGCGAGCGCTCTCCTCCTTCGGCTGGCCCTGTCTGCATTCCAACTCTCGTGCCTGCGCCGTACCAGTCTTCAGTCGGCGCAGGCGCACTGAGAGGAGGACCTCGCTCGGCCGCTCCTTCCTTAGTGCGCCTGTGCTGATGACGTCACATCTACACCCAGCGCAGGCGCACTGAGGAAGGAGCGGCCGAGAGAGCGTCCTCCTCTCAGTGCGCCTGCGCCGACTGAAGACCATTATGGCACAGGCGCGAGATTTGGAACGCAGACCAGCCGAAGGAGGAGAGCGCTTGCTGGCCCTATTAATCAACAGGAGGAGGGGGCGTTTTTTTGAAAGGAGGATGCGGCGGCTACCAGCAAGCAACTGCCCTACTTGCTGGTAGCCCGGTAATTAACATATTATAAAAGTGCGTTTTTTAAAGAAACTAAGCCAAAGAAAAATGTAAGAGCATTATATATTGAATAATCGCACTATAAAGATTTTAATTAGTCCAAAAATGAAAAATGACTTTTGGGGGGTGACAGAAGCCCTTTAAGCACCACCCTGTCTTGCACCAAGTCCAGTCTCAGTAGCCAAGAGTCTGCTCAACCCAATCCTCACCCTGATCCTCCTTCCTGACAGCATGGAGAGTCTGGGCAAACAAGTGATCCCACACTCGGATATTCCTGAGGAGATCTTTTCAGCGCCATTCCTTGATTTGGCCCTCTCGCCAAGCACGCTTGAAGAGGGACAGATCTTGTGCCCTGATTCCCAAACTCTGGAGCATCCACAATCACAAGAAGATGATGGTGGGGAACGGCAATTACTGTTTAATGAGGTGGATGATGATGAGACATAGTTGCCAATAACTCAACGGCAATTACTGTCTCAAGATGTTGATGAAGAGGATGAGACACAGTTGTCAATCACTGAGGTAGTGGTTAGGTCAACAAGTCAGGCAGGGATGAGCAGAGTGAGGAAGTGGAAGAGGAGGTGGTGGACGATGAAGTCACTGACCCAACCTGGGAAGGTGGAAAACCTAGCGAGGACAGCAGTACAGGGGGAGATCTGCTGCACTGCAACAGGCTGGAAGAGGCTGTGGGGTGGCAAAAGGGAGAAGGCAGGCAACACCAAAGAGGCCCGCAACTGTTCCACGGAGCACCCCCTTGCAAAGATCTCCCATGCCAAGGGGTAGGTGCTCTGCAGTATAGCGCTTTTTTTAGGAAAGTGCGGATCACAAAAGAATTGTAATTTGCAACCTATGCCATGCAAAAATGAGCAGGGGCGTGAACACTAGCAACCTTACCACCACCAGCATGATGCCACCACATGGCATCAAAGCACCGTAATAGGTAGGTCCACAATCTGCGGGTCACACCACTGCCTCCTTTTCCCCTGTGTTACAGGCTGGCCAATCCCTGTCGAAGGTGCAGGCCCGGATGCCTCCTGCCCTGCACCTGGACCTTCGCAAGCACCATCAGCAACCACATCCACTTCCGTGTCTCAGCGCAGCGTACAAATGTCCTTACCTCAGGCATTTGAATGCAAGCTCAAATACCCAGCCACCAACCCAGAGGCCGTAGCACTAAATGTGCAGCTTTCCAAATTACTGGCCCTGGAAATGTTGCCATTTAGGCTTGTTGTGGACACTGAGGCCTTCCGCAGCCTGATGTCAGCGGCCGTCTCTCGTTACGCAGTCCCCAGCCGCCACTACCAACATGTGTCCCGTAACATTACACGTGCCGTGACCAACGTAGTTACTGGGAAGGTCCACTTAACCATTGACACATGGACAAGTGCATTCGGCCAGGGACGCTACATTTCATTGATGGCACACTGGGTGAATGTTGTGGAGGCGGGAGCGAGTTGTACCCTGGGATGGCACAGGTGCTACCGACGCCAAGGATTGCAGGACCTACGTCACTCAGGGTTTCTGCCAGCACCTACAATAGTGGCTCCAACCCCCACTTCTCCTCCTCCACCTCCTCCTCCGAATTATCCGCATGCAGCACCAGTCAGTCATCAGTCGGTAGCTGGAAGCAGTGTAGCACTGCAGTGGGGAAGCAGCAACAGGCCGAGCTGAAGCTGATATGCTTAAGGGACAAATAGCACACCGCTGCAGAGCTGTGGCAGGGGATAAGAGACCAGACTGAGCTGTGGCTCTCATCACTCAACCTAGAACCAGACATGGTTGTGTCTGATAATGGCCGTAACTTGGTGGCGGCTTTGGAGCTCGGCAAGCTCACACACATCCCATGCCTAGCCCACGTCTTAAACTTAGTGGTTATGCGGTTTCTGAAAGCCTACCCCAATTTGCCTGAGCTACTGGTGAAGGTGCTGGGCGTGTGTGCACATTTCCGCAAGTCATCGACAGCTTCAGCCGGTCTGTCAATGCTGCAGCCGCGCTTAAAATTGCCAGCTCACTGGCTGTTGTGTGACGTGAGCACGTGCTGGAACTCGATGTTCCACATGTTGGCCAGGCTTTGTGACCAGCAGAGGGCAGTAGTGGAATACTAGCTGCAACATGGTCGTCGCCTTTCCAGTCAGCTTCCGCTATTCACAAGTGAGGAGTGGGCATGGATGTCTGACCTCTGTGAGGTTTTGAGAAACTTTGAGTAATCAACACAGATGGTGAGCGGCGATAACGCTATTATCAGCGTAACCATCCCACTTTTGCGTCTACTCAAACGCTCGCTGCTCACAATTAAGGATGACGATTTGCATGTGGAAGAGGTGGAAATGGGGGAAGACATTACACAGGGTGACAGCCAGACCACCCTCAGTTCGTCTTCTCAGCGAGAATTGGACAATAAAGAGGAGGAGCAGGAGACAGTTGCCTCCGCTACAGAGGGTAGTACCCATGGAAGTTTAATTCCATCTGTTCTGCGTGGGTGGGCAGAAGAGGAGGAAGAGGATGAGGAGAATGAGAGTCATCCTCCTGATGACGACAGCGAAGTCTTGCCTGTTGGTACTCTGGCACACATGGCTGACTTCATGTTAGGCTGCCTTTCCAGCGACACGCGCGTTATACGCATTTTAGACAACACAGATTACTGGTTGTTCACCCTTCTCGACCCCCGCTACAAAGAGAACTTCTCATCTCTCATTCCTCTGGTGGAGAGAACGAGCAAAATGGTGCAATACCAGAAGATCCTTGTTGTAAAATTGCTCCAAAAATTTCCATCTGACAACATTGTCGGCAGAGTCCATAGTTCCTTGGCCAACCAAGGAGGGGAGACAAGGGGAACACACAGCAGTTCCAACAGAGGCAGGGCAATACTCTCCAAAGCCTGGGAAAGTTTCATGACACCCCGCCAGCATCCTCACCCTGATGCGTGGCCTAGTGTCACAAGGAGGGAAAAATTGTGGAAGATGGTGAAGGAGTACATAGCAGACCGTGTCAGCGTCCTCAATGATCCCTCAGTGCCTTACAACTACTGGCTTACAACTACTGGGTGTCCAAGCTGGACACGTGGCATGAACTGGAGCTCTACGCCTTGGAGGTGTTGGCCTGCCCTGCCACCAGCATTTTGTCAGAGTGGGTATTTAGTGCTGCTGGGGGCATAATAACTGATAAGCGCATCTGCCTGTCAACTGAAAATGCTGACAGGTTGACTCTTATAAAAATGAACAAGGCCTGGATTGACCATGACTTCTGGACTCCACCAGAGGAAAGCTGATGAACATAAAGGCACTTTAAATGTGTTGTTTATAATGTAATGAATACACTGTATTCTCATGCACCCCTTCCAACACAAACAAGGGTATATGGTTGAATCTTACTTTTCTCATCCCCCTCCTCCACTTTCATCATATCAACATGCTTATTCATCTCATATAATGCCCTCGCATATATGCCCTTCGCATATAATGTTTTACAGGGTCAGCTCAGCTGCAGGCCCTCGCATATAATTATTTAGAGGGTCAGCTCACCTTCAGGTCCTCAGTCCAATGTTTTACATGGTCAGCTCAGCTACAGGCCCTCGCATATAATTATTTAGAGGGTCAGCTCACCAGCAGGCCCTCGCATATAATGTTTTACAGGGTCAGCTCACCAGCAGGCCTTCACCTACAATGTTTTACAGGGTCAGCTCACCAGCAGGCCCTCGCATATAATCTTTTACAGGGTCAGCTCACCAGCAGGCCCTCGCATATAATTTTTTAGAGGGTCAGCTCACCAGCAGGCCCTCACCTACAATGTTTTACAGGGTAAGCTCACCAGCTGGCCCTCGCTTATAATTTTTTAGAGGGTTAGCTCACCAGCAGGCCCTCACCTACAATGTTTAACAGGGTAAGCTCACCAGCCGGCCCTCGCTTATAATTTTTTAGAGGGTCAGCTCACCAGCAGGCCCTCACCTACAATGTTTTACAGGGTCAGCTCACCAGCAGGCCCTCGCATATAATTTTTTAGAGGGTTAGCTCACCAGCAAGCCCCCACCTAAAATCTTTTACAGGGTCATCTCACCAGGAGGCCCGCACCTAAAATCTTTTAGAGGGTCAGCTCACCAGCAGGCCCTCGCATATAATGTTTTACAAGGTCAGCTCACCAGCAGGACCGCACCTAAAACTTTTACAGGGTCAGTTCACCAGCAGGCCCTCACCTACAATGTTTTACAGGGTCAGCTCAGCTGCAGGCCCTCGCATATAATTATTTAAAGGGTCAGCTCACCTGCAGGTCCTCACTCCAATGTTTTACATGGTCAGCTCAGCTACAGGCCCTCGCATATAATTATTTAGAGGGTCAGCTCACCAGCAGGCCTTCACCTACAATGTTTTACAGGGTCAGCTCACCAGCAGGCCCTCGCATATAATGTTTTACAGGGTCAGCTCACCAGCAGGCCGGCACCTAAAATCTTTTACAGGGTCAGCTCACCAGCAGGCCCTTGCATATAATGTTTTACAGGGTCAGCTCACCAGCAGGACCGCACCTAAAATCTTTTACAGGGTCAGCTCACCAGCAGACCCTCACCTACAATGTTTTACAGGGTCAGCTCACCAGCAGGCCCGCACCTAAAATCTTTTAAAGGGTGAGCTCACCAGCAGGCCCTTACCTACAATGTTTTACAGGGTCAGCTCACCAGCAGGCCCTCGCATATAATGCTTTACAGGGTCAGCTCACCAGCAGGCCCGCACCTAAAATCTTTTACAGGCTCAGCTGACCAGCAGGCCCTCGCATATAATGTTCTACAGGGTCAGCTCACTAGCAGGCCCTCGCATATAATAATTTACAGGGTCAGCACACCAGCAGGCCCTCGCATATAATGTTTTACAGGGTCAGCTCACCAGCATGCCAGCACCTAAAGCAGGCCCTCGCTTATAATTTTTTAGAGGGTCAGCTCACCAGCAGGCCCTCACCTACAATGTTTTACAGGGTCAGCTCACCAGCAGGCCCTCGCATATAATTATTTAGAGGGTCAGCTCACCTGCAGGTCCTCACTCCAATGTTTTACATGGTCAGCTCAGCTGCAGGCCCTCGCATATAATTATTTAGAGGGTCAGCTCACCAGCAGGCCTTCACCTACAATGTTTTACAAGGTCAGTTCACCAGCAGGCCCTTGAATATAATGTTTTACAGGGTCAGCTCACCAGCAGGCCGGCACCTAAAATCTTTTACAGGGTCAGCTCAACAGCAGGCCCTCGCATATAATTTTTTAGAGGGTTAGCTCACCAGCAGGCCCTCACCTACAATGTTTTACAGGGTAAGCTCACCAGCCATCCCTCGCTTATAATTTTTTAGAGGGTCAGCTCACCAGCAGGCCCTCGCATATAATTTTTTAGAGGGTTAGCTCACCAGCAAGCCCCCACCTAAAATCTTTTACAAGGTCAGCTCACCAGGAGGCCCGCACTTAAAAGCTTTTAGAGGGTCAGCTCACCAGCAGGCCCTCGCATATAATGTTTTACAGGGTCAGCTCACCAGCAGGCCCTCACCTACAATGTTTTACAGGGTCAGCTCACCAGCAGGCCCGCACCTAAAATCTTTTACAGGGTGAGCTCACCAGCAGGCCCTTACCTACAATGTTTTATAGGGTCAGCTCACCAGCAGGCCCTCGCATATAATGCTTTACAGGGTCAGCTCACCAGCAGGCCCGCACCTAAAATGTTTTACAGGCTCAGCTGACCAGCAGGCCCTCGCATAAAATGTTTTACAGAGTCAGCTCTCTAGCAGGCCCTCGCATATAATAATTTACAGGGTCAGCACACCAGCAGGCCCTCGCATATAATGTTTTACAGGGTCAGCTCACCAGCATGCCAGCACCTAAAATTTTCTACAGGGTCAGCTCACCCTGCAGGCCCACACATATAAGGTTTTACAGGGTCAGCTCACCTACAGGCCCTGGCATATCATTTTTTTAGAGGGTCAGCTCACCAGCAGGCCCTCACCTACAATCTTTTACAGGGTCAGCTCACCTGCAGGCCCTCCCATATAATTTTTTAAAGGGTCAGCTCATCAGCAGGCCCTCAACCTACATGTCCAGTCTTTATAGTTATACAAGTTAATCATGTCCCTACTTAGTTGCCTCTTCTTAATATTAAATAAATTGAATACTCCTTTGTACTTTTTCCAGCTCCAAAGCATCCTTTCTATGGACTGGTGTCCAGAACAGAACTGTATATAATAGATAAGGCCGCACCAAAGCTTTGTAAAGTGGTAGTATTACATCCCTGTCCTACAAGTCCATGCCTCATTTAACACATGACAATACCTTCCAACAAGACAATGACCCTAAGCACACAGCCCAGACAACACAGGAGTGGATTAGGGACAACTTTGTCAATGTCCTTGAGTGGGCCAGCCAGGGCCCAATCGAACATCTCTGGAGAGATCGAACATCTCTGGAGAGACCAGAAAATGGCTGTCCATCGAGCATTCCAATCCAACCTGAAAAGAGAAGAGTAACAAAACTCCAAGTAGTCCACACTAGCTCATCTGGGTGCTCGCTGCCACTGGGTTTGGTCCTACTCACCCCAATAACATGTATCCAGAAAGAATAAAAGACAAAAGCACCACTCTGTGAAAATACAACTGTGATGATTTATTCCAGATGCATCTGGAATAAATTATCACAGTTGTATTTTCACAGGGTGCTGTTTCCATCTTTTATTCTTTCTGGACCCATATAACCTGACAGAGCTTGGGAGGATCTCCAGAGAAGAATAGCAAAAACAAATCCAAATCCGGGTGTGCAAACCTTGTGGCATCATCCCCAAGAAGACTGGAGACTGTAATCACTGCCAAAGGTGCTTCAATTAAGTACTCAGTAAAGGGTCTGAATATTTATGTCAATGCAAGATTTTAGTTTCTCCTTTTCAATAAATTTGTCAAATTTTTCAAACATTCTGTTATCACTTTGTCATTATGGGTAATTCAGTGCAGAATGATGGGGAAAGACTTGATTTTTATTTTTTATTTTAGCACAAAGCTAAAATAAAATGTGAAAAAAGGGTCTGAAGCACTGGCGTACACACAGGGGTCGCACTTGCGTCTCGGCCCAGCACTCCAGGGGGCCCGGCCGCCTGTGGACCCCCCAGGCCGCCCTAAAGCATGTTAAAAACGGCCACTGGCAGGCACCCCGCTGTACTCACATGTAATGGAGCTCTCTGATGGGGCCCGGCATGAAGTACAGTGGCAATTTTGGGCCCCATCAGAGTGCTCCATTCCTCCATTACATGTATAATACGGGGGGTGGGGGAGAAAGAGGGGGGAGTGTGCACTCACTCACACACACCTGGCCAGGCAGTTTTTTCCCATAGTGAAGCAGGAAAACCTCTCTGCTCCCTGCTTCACTGATCTTCAGAGCTCAGGAGCTCCCCCTGCTGGCCCCACATCACACTGCTGGCTGTGGGAGGAGAGATGAAAGCCCGGGAATCTGCCTTCAGCACAGCCAGCAACGTGATGAGTGTGGGAGCCTGTCATCAGGGAAGAAGGTATGTATGTGGTTTTTTTTTTCTAATGCTGCAGAATGGGGGCAAGGGGGCAAGGGGGAAGGGCTCGATGGGCACAACTAGAGTGAGGGGGCACAAAAGTGGGAATTTCTACTGAGGGGCACCTAATCTGCCATAACTAATTTGAGGGGGCACCTAATCTGGCATAACTACTGTGAGGGGGGCATATATGAAGGCATAACTATTAGGGGGCACATATGTAGGCATAACTACTGTGAGGGGGCACGTAATCTGGCATAACCACTGTGAAGGGCACATATGTGGGCATATCTAATGTGAGGGGCACATAATCTGACATAACCACTCTGAGGGGGCACATATCTGGGCATATCTATTTTGAGGGGGCACATAACCAGAAATAAATACTGTGAAGGGGCACATAATCTGGCATTACTACTGTGAGGGGACACATAATCTGGCATAACCACTCTGAGGATGCACATATCTGGGCATATCTACTTTGAGTGGGCACATAACTGGGCATAAATACTGTGAAGGGGCACATAATCTGGCATAACTACTGTGATGGGCACATAATCTGGCATTACTACTGTGAGGGGCAAATAATCTTTGCATTAGTACTGTGAAGGGGCACATATCTGGGCATTACTACTGTGAGGGGGCACATTTTTAGCATTACTACTGTGAGGGTGCACATAACTGGGCATTACTACTGTGAGGGGACACATAATCTGGCATTACCACTGTGAGGGAGGCACATATCTGGGCATAACTACTGTAAGGGGACACATATTTGGCATAACTACTGTGAGGGGGCACATATCTGGGCATAACCACTGTGACAGAAACAAATGTGGGCATAACTACTGTGAGGGGCCACAAGGTGGGCATTAGTACTGTGTGGTTACACTTAGGGGAAATGTCCTAGATTACCCTGCTATACATTGGTAGTGTTGATCATGAATATTCGAATTTCAAATTTTTATCGCGAATATAGGTACTTCGAAAATTCGCGAATATTTCGAATATAGTTATAGTTCCCTTTTTATTTTTATTTTTTTATTCGATGTTTTTTTATCAGTACACATGATCCCTCCCTGCTTCTAGCTTGTGGGCCAATAAGGAGGCTGCAGTATCTTTGACTTTAGGAGTAGTAGTGTTTGCGAATTTTGCTCTATATTAGTTTTTTTTTGAATATTCGCTATATTGCTATATATTCTTGTGTTAGAATATTACGAATATTCGAAAAAATTAAGTTATAGCAAAATAGCGAATATTCAAAAAAAAAAATCAAACAAATATAGAGCAATTTAGCTAATATAGTGCTATAATCTTTTTTTTTATAGTTGTAATTTTTTTCCAATCTGAACTTCAGATGAGAAAAAAATTACAACTATTAGACAAAGAAGATTATAACATTATATTAGCTAAATTGCTCTATATTTGTTTTTTTCGAATATTCGCTATATTGCTATATATTCTTGTTTTAGAATATTGCGAATATTCGAAAAAACAAAGTTATAGCAATATAGAGAATATTCAAAAAAAAAAATCAAATATAGAGCAATTTGGCTAATATAGTGCTATAATCTTTGTCTAATAGTTGTAAGTTGAAAAATTCGCAATAAAAAATTTGAATCAGAAAATTCGAATTACGAAAATTTGCATATTACACAATCATTACCTTGCCGATTTTTCGAGTAAAAAAATCGTAGAATATAGCGAATATTCAAATTTGCGAATATTCAACGAATATTTTACAAAATATTTGCGAAATATCGCGAATTCAAATATGACCCCTGCCGCTCATCACTATATATTGGCATGGCTCAGTCTTACAGGCCAGCACAGCGCCCCTTGCTGGTGATTTCACAGGGGCAGTCACCATCCCTTCCTTATGTGATTATTCTTTTTTTCTCAACACAGGGACCTTGTTTTGGATCCAGTGGACATCACGCCGTCGCCAGCGACACCCTGGATGAGGTAGGACCAGATTTTATTAGGACAGGGTGAGTGTAGCCATGCATTGGACTTAGGGCTCTTTAACACGAGCGTGTAATCCGCTGTGTGAAAGAGAGCCAAGCACCGTTCCAGACAGCAGAGACACGGAGCATTAACATGATTAATAATGCTCTGTGCCTCTCTGTGATCTTTTTACTACAAAATCACAGTGAGATAAAGTTGTCATCGTGATTTAGTAGTAAAAAGATCACAGTCAATCATGTTACTGCTCTGTGTCTCTGCTGTCCAAAATGGGGCTTGGCACTCATTCACGCAGAGGATTAGCAGCACGGAAAGAGCCCTTTAGTAAGAAAATCTGCCGCTTCTTTGTAAAAATGGGGGGGGGCCCAATCCAAAGTTTGCTCTGTGGCCCATAACACTATGGTTACACCACTGGTCGCTGGAGGGCATGCTGCTGCAGAACACAAGAGGTGAAGCCACTGTCAGGGACACACCATCCTATCACAGTGATAGTCTATCACTGGAATGGTGTGTTCCTGCCAGGGGTTTCACCCCTTGTGTTCTGCAGCAGCATGCCCTGCACTTATATATAGAGATGTCCCGAACTATTCGCCGGCGAATAGTTCCCGGCGAACATAGCTTGTTCGCGTTCGCCGCGGCGGGCGAACATATGCGATGTTCGGTCCGCCCCCTATGCGTCATCATTGAAAAAACTTTGACCCTGTACCTCACAGTCAGCAGACACATTCCAGCCAATCAGCATACCCTCCCTCCTAGACCCTACCACCTCCTATCAAATAGCAAGGACAGCATCCATCTTAGGGACAGCATCCATCTTAGATTCATTCTGAAGCTGCAGTGTCACAAATTTGACTAAGTTGTAATCGCAATGCGATTAATGCAGGTTATAATAATTGCATTGCGAATTCAACTTAGAGCTGGGTTGTACAGTGCCAGTCTGCCTAGGGCTGGTGCTGTGGGACTGCAGGTGGCCTCATATGTTGGGGGTATCATTTTATCCCTCCCTTTCTATCCTCCCCGCTCCAGGGATTTTTGGGGTTAAGCTTTTCCCAGAATCTCTTGGCCGTGGCACTGAAGCTCCTCCCTGGGGGGGGGGGGGCTATATATTTCCCCTCCTTCCTTCCGGCCGGTCTTTTGGCTGTCGGAACGTCTCCTGCTCACTCTCCTGGCCAAGATAAGATGTCCACAGATGATGCCCTTAGGATGGCGCTTCCGGCGCGTTTTTCTGCTGAAGGGGAAGGTTGGTTGTCGGCATTTTTGGCCGGTTTGTCCCTTCCCTCCCCGCATCCCCCGGCGCCCTCCATGTTCCTGCCTGCTGCTGCTCCCGATCCCTCTGTGCCAATGCGGGGTCGGCGGTCTGCTCGCCGGACCCGCCCCCCCGCCCGCTTAGGCCATAGCCCCCCCTCAGCGATCGGTCCCCCCTCACCTCCAGGGCGCAGGTTCCAATGCTGCCGGCGGTCCTGTAAGGGGGAGAGAGCGTTCCGTGCGCTCTTCTTTGCAGGCCCCGCCCCTTCCGGTCCCGGCAGCTGGCACTTCCTCCCACAGGGTTCGCGCGCTCATACATGAGGCAGCCGCGACCATGGGAGCACAGGCAAGCTCCTCGTCCCTTTTGGAGCAGCCTCCCACTCCTCCACCAACGATCCCTCTCTCCACTGTTGTTGAGCCCCTGCCACCAGTAGATAATGGTGGCGGGGAATCACAGCCGCACAATCATCCCGCAGTGGTAGGAGGGGTTACCCCCCCTTACTTTCTCAAGTTGAGGCTGGGGGTGCACTATTGAATACTACTGGGGCTGCTACCCCGCCTGCCCCTACACTGCAGCCTGCTGCTTTCCCTGCACCTCCTCCTCCTTCCACTGTACCCACCCGGAGACGTCGTCGCCGTTCGCCTTCCTCCTCACCTGTGGAGTACAGGCATCGGTCCCGCCATGCTTCTGGTAGGCGCCAGTCCCGACACCATCGCAGGGATTCCGGGAGAAGAAGGCGCTCCAGATCCTCAAGATGGCGCTCACCGTCATCTTCTGATGTTTCGACGAGCGAATCTGGGGAGTCTGGCTCGGCGACACACAACATTCGCAAGAGGCGGGAGCCTGTATCTACTTCCAGGACCCCTAGCCTGGTTCCTCCTCCGATTGTTCCATCTGCAGTTCCAGATCCGGTTCCTTCTACGAGTGCTGCGGTTTTTCCTCCTGTGCCTCCGGGTCCGTCTTCAACTAGTGAGTTTCAGTATACGGGGGCGTGGGAGGCGGGCGGTCAGAGTTCTGAGGTTGTTTCAGCCCTTAAGGCTGTGTTAGATAAATTGCAATCTGTCCCACATCTCCCTCCCCCTCCTCCTCTGGCGCAGATATGGGCAAATCAGTACGTGGATATTTGATCCCTAGTTACCATTGACCAACAATCATTGGATAAAGAGCTACGTCCTACTGACAAGACGTACGAGCGGCGCCCACGGGTCGCAAAAACCATGAATAATTGGCTACAGGCCTTTTCAGTGTTAGGTTGTGTGATGGGTCAACGCTATCCCGAGCGTTGTTCGGAGCTATTTATTTACCAGGATGTAATATATAGTGCCTATAAGGCACACGGCGGGTCGGCGTGGTGGAGATACGACAAAGAATTTCGTCGCCGTTTAGCTCTTCAACCCGAACTGGGGTGGGGAGTTAAGGCCACTGATGTCTGGCTTCACCTGATGTTAGCTCAGAGGGCCTTTCCCGGAGCGGCTGCGGGTCCTGGTTCCTCAACCGCTGGGTCAGTGGCCGTTTGCCGTCCAGGAACCTGCTGGTTACTTAATGAGGGCCATTGCCGATTCGCAGGCCTCTGCAGGTTTAAGCATGAATGCTCCTCCTGTGGTGCCTCCCACGCGGCCATTCGTTGCCCTCGACAACCCACTAGGCTCCAGAAATCCACCCACCCAAGTGACCCGAAAGACCCCAGTGACCGTCACCGAGATGGCCCCCTGGCTAGATCTCTACCCCAATAAGCCTGACGCAGCACAATTGCGTTCTGGTTTTACGTACAGGTTTTTTATGCCGTTTGTCCTAAGCAGGCTTCCGTTTTTTTCCTGTAACTTGCAGTCTGCCCAGGAGCATCCCGCGGCCCTTCAGGAAAAAATATCTAAGGAGGTTTCTTTAGGCAGGATTGAGGGCCTCTTTCTGTCCCCTCCTTTCCCTAATCTTCGGGTGTCACCTCTAGGGGTGGTTCCAAAGAAAGACCCGGGTAAGTTCCGTTTAATTCATCATCTTTCTCACCCCAAGGGTTCCTCTGTCAATGATGCCATCCCCGAGGAGGATTCCTCGGTGTCCTATGTTTCCTTTGATAGGGCTGTTGCTTTAGTCAGGCAGGCTGGTCGCGGGGCCCTATTGGCGAAATCGGACATAGAGTCCGCCTTCCGCTTGCTTCCAGTTCATCCGGACTGTTATCACCTATTGGGCTGTTATGTTGACGGTTTTTATTTTTATGATACTTGTTTGCCCATGGGATGTTCTATTTCTTGTCATTATTTTGAGATGTTCAGCACCTTTTTAGAATGGGTAGTTAGGTACGAAACTGGGTCACGGTCCATTATTCACTATTTGGACGATTTTTTGTTTGTGGCCCCTGATTCTGATGATTCTTGCCTTCATTTCCTAAATACCTTTCTCCAGCTTATGAGACGTTTTGGTGTTCCCCTCTCCGGATAAGACTGAGAGTCCTTGTACTTGTCTGTCTTTCCTGGGGATTGAAATTAACACGGTTGACATGGTTTTCAGACTCCCCAGGGATAAGTTAGATAAATTGCTTTCCCTGATAGAAGGTTTCATGACGGCGACTAAGGTCACTCTGCAGCAGCTACAGTCCCTGTTGGGTTTATTAGTGTTTGCCTGCAGGGTCATGCCTATGGGCAGGGTTTTTTCTTGCCACTTGTCGCTTGCCACCCGGGGTTTGAAGTCACCACGCCATCATGTCCGGGTGACTAAATCCATGAAGTCTGATTTGCTTGTATGGCAACGATTTTTAGCATCTTACAATGGCCACACGTGTTTTTTGTTCCCTGTCTTAACCAACTCGGAGCTCTCTTTGTTTACTGACGCTTCAGGTTCCTGTGGTTTTGGCGCCATTTTTAATAATTAGTGGTGTGCTTCACGGTGGCCTGAGCCTTGGGCAGCTTCTGGCCTCTGCAGGAACTTGACTTTGCTTGAATTATTCCCTATCGTGGTAGCCGTCGAAATTTGGGGTTTACAGTTTGCAAACCGTCATATTTGTTTCTGGACAGATAACTTGAGTGTGGTTCACTGCATTAACAGTTTATCTTCCTCGTACCTTCCGATTCTGAGCCTTCTCCGCCATTTGGTGTTGCGTTGTCTGGAATTGAACATCTTTTTCAGGGCCCGTCATGTTCCCGGTGCATGTAACCTTATTGCTGATTCTCTCTCTCGTTTTAATTGGCAGGAATTCCGGGCCCTCCTTCCTGGAGCGGAGCAGGATGGGGTGCAGTGCCCAACACACCTTTGGCTGCTGGTGGACGGGAATTGATGTCCTTGATTTCCTCTTCAGTGACCCCGGCGACGTGGAGAGCTCATGGTAAGGCATGGGGGGAGTGGCTTAGATTAGCCTGATCACGGGATGTAACTCCTGATGACGTGAAACTGGAGATCACGGTTGAATTCTTACTGCGCTTGTGTTCACTGGGTTCCTCGGCGGTGGTCGCGCAGCGGCGCCTCTCCGGGGTGGCCTTTTATTTTTGCCTGCTTGTGTGGCTCGATGTCACCAAGCATTTTTTAGTCACACAGGCGTTGCAGGGTTGGCGTAAAGAATCGATCCGGCGTGAATGTCGCCGCCCTATTTCATACTCGCTACTCGTCAGGTTGGTGTCGGAGTGCTCGGTAACTTGTGGTTCCCCTTTCGAGGCCCTCCTGTTATCTGTTGCGTTCGTCCTAGCCTTTTTCGCTGCCCTTCGCATCTGCGAGCTGGTACCTCCTTCTCGCCATAAGCCCGGAGGACTCCTTTTTCGGGATGTGGCGTTTGGCAACGGGTCGGTTAGGATAAAAATTAGTCGTTCCAAAACTGACACGTTCGGTCACGGGGCTTGGAACCCTCTTCACCCCATACCGGGTCCTGTTTGCCCCGTTCATTTGGTGACTGCCTACCTAGCGGTTCGGCCCGGAGGCGATAATTTCCTGGTGCACCAGGATTGCTTCCCGCTCACCAGGTACCAGTTTTATTCACTTTTTCAGCGCTGTCTAGTGTCGGTAGGTTGTAACCCACGCGACTTTGGTACGCATTCGTTCCGTATAGGTGCGGCCACTGAGGCTGATGTTATGCGAATTGGTCGATGGGCTCCCGTTGTTTTGCCAGTTATATTCGCCCCGACCTGTTGCAGTTGATCTGAGCAGCTAGTGCAGGGTTCAGGTGGGCATATTCCGAAACCCCAAAAAAATAAAAAAATAAAATAAAAAATATATAAAAAAATACCAAAATAAAACAAAAAATAAATAAAAAATAAAAAAATGAGAAGAGTAATTTATAATAATGAGATGGGATTTATATAGACATATTTCATCTGCATAACTGTGTGTCACTGTTCGAGGGACGTGCAATTGGTTGTTCCATGGTGTTCTGTTTCTTAATTCCATGTTTTATAATTATATGCTGTCTTTTCAGGGATTCCCCGGCCGTCCGTATGGATCCTCGGTCACTCTTATGTCTTTTGGGCGGAGCAAAGAGCTGAATGCAGACCGGGAGGCCGGACCTTGGGCTTTCGTGAGGTCGATGTTTTCTGGCGGGGTATTAGGGGTTTCGCTGGCCTCAGGAATCAGCCGGTCCATCTCCGGCCCAGTGATTCTGGTTGTCCATGCCGGGGGAAATGATCTCTGCTCCTTACGACTCGCTGAGCTCATGACCTTAATGCGTTCCGATATGGAACGTTTTTATTCCTTTTTCCCTGAACTGGTCCTTGTTTGGTTGGAGATCATCCCCCGGGTGGTTTGGCAAGGTGCTCGGGACCCAGACGCAATGGAGAAATGTCGTAGGACCATTAATTCCCGTATTTCCAGGTTTATTAGATCCCGTGGCGGTGTAGCCGTTCGCCACCGGCAGCTGGAGGGCGACAACCGTGCATTGTTGAGGGCCGATGGTGTCCACCTCTCCGACATTGGGTTGGATATCTTCCTCTCGGGACTTCAGGACGGGGTTGAACAAGCCATGTTTTTGTTGGGTGGTGGTCGGAGCCCGGTGTAGGTGAGTGGGCTCCTCCGTGGCGGTTTGGAGGCAATCGGAATACCCGGTGTGAAGTGTAAAGGGCGGACCGCTCCATTTAACGGTTTTGGAGCAGTTCTAAAGCTCGTGGTTTTGTTATGTTCGGTAACGAATAAAGAAAGCTGTGCCCGATCACCACCCAACTCAGTGGCGTCATGTGTGTTTATTGGGTAAGAAGGTTTCAATTGGCGGGAGGATAGAGGGGCATGGTGGTTTCTTGGCCTATCTGCAGTCTGTACAGCGCCAGTCCACCTAGGGCTGGTGCTGTGGGACTGCAGATGGCCTCATATGTTGGGGGTATCGTTTTATCCCTCCCTTTCTATCCTCCCTGCTCCAGGGATTTTTGGGGTTAAGCTTTTCCCAGAATCCCTTGGCCGTGGCACTGAAGCTCCTCCCTGGGGGGGGGGCTATATATTTCCCCTCCTTCCTTCCGGCCGGTCTCTTGGCTGTCGGAACGTCTCCCTCCCTCCCTTCCCTGGATGGTTGTGTTTGCTGGTTTGCCGTTTTTCGGCTCCCATTGGTGTTTTTGTGATGTTCATACCTTTTCTATTTCTAGTCTAGGTTTGCATCATATTCTCAAGTCACAGCTGGCGGTTTGGAGGCAATCGGAATACCTGGTGTGAAGTGTAAAGGGCAGACTTGCCCGCTGCGAGGGCAGCGGCCCGCATACCGATCCATGTACCGGTTTTGGAGCAGTTCTAAAGCTCGTGGTTTTGTTATGTTCGGTAACGAATAAAGAAAGCTGTGGCCGATCACCACCCAACTCAGTGGCGTCATGTGTGTTTATTGGGTAAGAAGGTTTCAATTGGCGGGAGGATAGAGGGGCATGGTGGTTTCTTGGCCTGTCTGCAGTCTCCTAATGGTTACAGTGGCGTGGTGTCACCCCTGCCCCCCCCCCCCCCCCCCCGAAGCCATAATAAAGAGATAAAGAGAAAAAAAAAGAAGTCACTAAGTCAGCTCCAATCAGATATCTGCATAGACCCAGAGTCTTGGTCTATGTGCAGAAATCTGATTGGAGCTGACTTCTTATTTTCTCTTTTGCACATAAACGTTTAAACTATATTCCTTAGTAAAAAGGACCAGTCCACACCATGTGGGTCTATATTTATGAGGGCCCCCCTGAGCAAAGATTATTAAATGTGGCCGGGTGGCCCCAGCCCACAGTTCAACCCAACCCCTTATGTCTCCTGGCCTGGGGCCGTCTCTATAATAATCCACAGTAATTTATGAATGGGGTTAGGTTATTAACTTATTATTATTGGGGTATTATTAGAATAATTTGGTCTATAAAGTCAGAGCCGCTCTACCTCATCCTCCCGGCATCAGAGACTCCTGCAGGGCAGCTGCCGCGGCGCCTCACCGCTCACCAGGCTGCAGTGAGTCACACCCCCATCCCCCTTTACCACGTGACGGTGCGACCAATACAACCATTAGGAACTCAGATCTAACTTGTAATCGCAATGCGATTAATGCAGGTTATATTAATCGCTTTGCGAATTCAACTTACCTCACTCTGCGTCAACTACGTAATTTTCCATGGGAGTTTTGCCATGGATCCCCGTCCAGCATGCCACAGTCCAGGTGTTAGTCTCCTTGAAACAACTTTTCCATCACTATTGTGGCCAGAAAGAGTCCCTGTGGGTTTTAAAATTCGCCTGCCTATTGAAGTCTATGGCGGTTCGCCCGTTCGCGAACATTTGTGGAAATTCGCATTCGCCGTTCGCGAACGGAAAATGTTATGTTTGCGACATCACTACTTATAAACAGCCTATACCTATGTACAGACTATACCTATGTACAGCCTATACCTATATACAGCCTACAACTATATATTGTAGTACATAGGTGTAGACTGTACAGGTCCTTCTAAAAAAATTAGCATATTGTGATAAAGTTCATTATTTTCTGTAATGTACTGATAAACATTAGACTTTCATATATTTTAGATTCATTACACACCAACTGAAGTAGTTCAAGCCTTTTATTGTTTTAATATTGATGATTTTGGCATACAGCTCATGAAAACCCAAAATTCCTATCTAAAAAAATTAGCATATCATGAAAAGGTTCTCTAAACGAGCTATTAACCTAATCATCTGAATCAACTAATTAACTCTAAACACCTGCAAAAGATTCCTGAGGCTTTTAAAAACTCCCAGCCTGGTTCATACTCAAAAACTCCCAGCCTGGTTCATACTCAAAACCGCAATCATGGGTAAGACTGCCGACCTGACTGCTGTCCAGAAGGCCATCATTGACACCCTCAAGCAAGAGGGTAAGACACAGAAAGAAATTTCTGAAAGAATAGGCTGTTCCCAGAGTGCTGTATCAAGGCACCTCAGTGGGAAGTCTGTGGGAAGGAAAAAGTGTGGCAGAAAACGCTGCACAACGAGAAGAGGTGACCGGACCCTGAGGAAGATTGTGGAGAAGGACCGATTCCAGACCTTGGGGGACCTGCGGAAGCAGTGGACTGAGTCTGGAGTAGAAACATCCAGAGCCACCGTGTACTGGCGTGTACAGGAAATGGGCTACAGGTGCCGCATTCCCCAGGTCAAGCCACTTTTGAACCAGAAACAGCGGCAGAAGTGCCTGACCTGGGCTACAGAGAAGCAGCACTGGACTGTTGCATGTCATTAGGATATCAAGGTGCCAGAGTCTGGAGGAAGACTGGGGAGAGGGAAATGCCAAAATGCCTGAAGTCCAGTGTCAAGTACCCACAGTCAGTGATGGTCTTGGGTGCCATGTCAGCTGCTGGTGTTGGTCCACTGTGTTTTATCAAGGGCAGGGTCAATGCAGCTAGATATCAGGAGATTTTGGTGCACTTCATGCTTCCATCTGCTGAAAAGCTTTATGGAGATGAAGATTTCATTTTTCAGCACGACCTGGCACCTGCTCACAGTGCCAAAACCACTGGTAAATGGTTTACTGACCATGGTATTACTGTGCTCAATTGGCCTGCCAACTCTCCTGACCTGAACCCCATAGAGAATCTGTGGGATATTGGGAAGAGAAATTTGAGAGACGCAAGACCCAACACTCTGGATGAGCTTAATGCAGTGTCCCAGGGGGTCAGTAGTGTAACTTTAAGTATGCTGGGCTTTGTAGTGCAGAGTAACCCACTAACCTGGGATTCACTGTCGTCTTCAACGTAGGGTCAGCACTGGAACAGGCCGGTGATTAATGTTCGTGACGCCAGTGTCAATTAAACGGTGACACACCGTGTGTTGGTAGTAAGAACAACGCAGAAGCCACGTGATAGCCAACCAAAACTGGAACTTTACTGGTTCTCGGTATCGTCATGCATGGACTTAATTGGAAGCGCAGTTCCATTGAAGACAGTTGGTTTGCATATGAAGACAGTGGGTTTGCATAAGTTACAGACAGGCCGGTTGTAGCAAGGTGGATTTCAGAGGGTTAATCACAGGAGTTGCAGTACAGGCGGCTTGCACTCTATTCCTGACTGATCCTGAAAATATGGAACTTATTCTCCAAGGTCTGATGCCCTATCTCTGGCGTATCCTTGGGTATGTCCTTATCACGTACCTCCTCTGTTGCTTTGAGTACCTCTTGCTTTATCAAGATGGCCTCTGTTTCTTTCTGTGTCCAGGCTGGTTAAATATGACGTTTCTGCTTAGTCAGCTAAAGACTCAGGAGGGGAACCTTTTCCTTGGATCCGGAACCCGGTTACAGGGCCTACACTACCCTCTCCTAGTCTGCAGGCTCCAGGCCTGCTTTACTCTCACAGGCCCATGGCCTGGCCTTGACTCAGACACAGTATCATCTCCTACTCCTTCTCCCACTGTCTGCTGCTTTCCTACTCCCTGACTGGGCCTTATATACACTAGGGTTCCCTAGCTCCCTCTAGTGACTCAGAGCTGGAATAACACCCCTAGCCGGCCTGCACATGCACATTTCACAGTAACAGGGAAGTACATAGCATTACATTAGCAAGATGATTTATACCAACCTCCCCATAAATAAGGGGGAACGACAGCACGCAAGTGACCCTTCTGTAGTGACGGGTATTGCAGCTCCCGTACACTACATTAAGGCCGCTATCGAAGCATCCTGGGCCTCCATAACACCTCAGCAGTGCCACAGGCTGATTGCCTCCATGCCACGCCGCATTGAAGCAGTCATTTCTGCAAAAGGATTCCCGACCAAGTATTGAGTGCATAACTGAACATAATTATTTGAAGGTTGACTTTTTTTGTATTAAAAACACTTTTCTTTTATTGGTCGGATGAAATATGCAAATTTTTTTAGATAGGAAATTTGGGTTTTCATGAGCTGTATGACAAAATCTTCAATATTAACCACCTCCCGACCACTGTACGCACATATGCGTCCGGGAGGTGGTTGCTTTACTCCTCCTGGACGCATATACGCGTCCTCTCGCGAGACGCGAGATTTCCTGTGAACAGGAACGGAAGGTAAGCGAGTGGATCTCCAGCCTGCCAGCGGCGATCGCTCGCTGGCAGACTGGAGATGTGATTTTTTTAACCCCTAACAGGTATATTAGACGTTGTTTTGATAACAGCGTCTAATATACCTGCTACCTGGTCCTCTGGTGGTCCCTTTTGTTAGGATCGACCACCAGAGGACACAGGTAGCTGTGTAAAGTAGCACCAAACACCACACTACACTACACCCCCCCCCCTGTCACTTATTAACCCTTTATGAACCACTGATCACCCCATATAGACTTCCTAATCACCCCCCTGTCATTGATCACCCCGCTGTCATTGATCACCCCCCTGTAAGGCTCCATTCAGAGGTCCGTATGATTTTTACGGATCCACAGATACATGGATCGGATCCGCAAAACGCATACGGACGTCTGAATGGAGCCTTACAGGGGGGTGATCAATGACAGGGAGGTGATCACCCATATAGATTCCCTGATCACCCCCCTGTCATTGATCACCCCCCTGTAAGGCTCCATTCAGACGTCCGTATGATTTTTACGGATCCACTGATACATGGATCGGATCCACAAAACGCATACGGACGTCTGAATGGAGCCTTACAGGGGGGTGATCAATGACAAGGGGGTAATCACGCATATAGACTTCCTGATCACTTCCCTGTCATTGATCACCCCCCTGTCATTGATCACCCCCCTCTAAGGCTCCATTCAGACGTCCGTATGATTTTTACGGATCCACTGATACATGGATCGGATCCGCAAAACACATACGGACGTCTGAATGGAGCCTTACAGGGGGGTGATCAATGACAGGGAGGTGATCACCCATATAGATTCCCTGATCACCCCCCTGTCATTGATCACCCCCCTTGTCATTGATCACCCCCCTGTAAGGCTCCATTCAGACGTCCGTATGATTTTTACGGATCCACTGATACATGGATCGGATCCGCAAAATGCATACGGACGTCTGAATGGAGCCTTACAGGGGGGTGATCAATGACAAGGGGGTGATCACGCATATAGACTTCCTGATCACTTCCCTGTCATTGATCACCCCCCTGTAAGGCTCCATTCAGACGTCCGTATGATTTTTACGGATCCACTGATACATGGATCGGATCCGCAAAACACATACGGACGTCTGAATGGAGCCTTACAGGGGGTGATCAATGACAGGGAGGTGATCACCCATATAGATTCCCTGATCACCCCCCTGTCATTGATCACCCCCCTGTCATTGATCACCCCCCTGTAAGCCTCCATTCAGACGTCCGTATGTGTTTTGCGGATCCGATCCATGTATCAGTGGATCCGTAAAAATCATACGGACGTCTGAATGGAGCCTTACAGAGGGGTGATCAATGACAGGGGGGTGATCAATGACAGGGAAGTGATCAGGAAGTCTATATGCGTGATCACCCCCTTGTCATTGATCACCCCCCTGTAAGGCTCCATTCAGACGTCCGTATGCGTTTTGCGGATCCGATCCATGTATCAGTGGATCCGTAAAAATCATACGGACGTCTGAATGGAGCCTTACAGGGGGGTGATCAATGACAGGGGGGTGATCAGGGAGTCTATATGGGTGATCACCCCCCTGTCATTGATCACCCCCCCTGTAAGGCTCCATTCAGACATTTTTTTGGCCCAAGTTAGCGGAAATTGTTTTTTTTTTTTTTTTTTTCTTACAAAGTCTCATATTCCACTAACTTGTGTCAAAAAATAAAATCTCACATGAACTCACCATACCCCTCACGGAATCCAAATGCGTAACATTTTTTAGACATTTATATTCCAGACTTCTTCTCACGCTTTAGGGCCCCTAAAATGCCAGGGCAGTATAAATACCCCACATGTGACCCCATTTTGGAAAGAAGGCACCCCAAGGTATTCCGTGAGGGGCATATTGGGTCCATGAAAGATTTAAATTTTTGTCCCAAGTTAGCGGAAAGGGAGACTTTGTGAGAAAAAACTAAAAAAATATCAATTTCCGCTAACTTGTGCCCAAAAAAAAAAATTCAATGAACTCGCCATGCCCCTCATTGAATACCTTGGGGTGTCTTCTTTACAAAATGGGGTCACATGTGGGGTATTTATACTGCCCTGGCTTTTTAGGGGCCCTAAAGCGTGAGAAGAAGTCTGGGATCCAAATGTCTAAAAATGCCCTCCTAAAAGGAATTTGGGCCCCTTTGCGCATCTAGGCTGCAAAAAAGTGTCACACATGTGGTATCGCCGTACTCAGGAGAAGTTGGGGAATGTGTTTTGGGGTGTCATTTTACATATACCCATGCTGGGTGAGAGAAGTTGTCTTTTGCCAAGATATTTCTCTCACCCAGCATGGGTATATGTAAAATGACACCCCAAAACACATTCCCCAACTTCTCCTGAGTACGGCTATACCACATGTGTGACACTTTTTTGCCGCCTAGGTGGGCAAAGGGGCACACATTCCAAAGAGCACCTTTAGGATTTCACCGGCCATTTTTTACACATTTTGATTTCAAACTACTTACCACACATATGGGCCCTTTAAATTGCCAGGGCAGTATAACTACCCCACAAGTGACCCCATTTTGGAAAGAAGACACCCCAAGGTATTCCGTGAGGGGCATGGCGAGTTCCTAGAATTTTTTATTTTTTGTCGCAAGTTAGTGGAATATGAGACTTTGTAAGGAAAAAAGAAAAAAAAAAATCATAATTTTCCGCTAACTTGTGACAAAAAATAAAAAATTCTAGGAACTCGCCGTGCCCCTCACGGAATACCTTGGGGTGTCTTCTTTCCAAAATGGGGTCACTTGTGGCGTAGTTATACTGCCCTGGCAATTTAGGGGCCCATATGTGTGAGAAGTACTTTGCAATCAAAATGTGTAAAAAATGGCCTGCGAAATCCGAAAGGTGCACTTTGGAATATGTGCCCCTTTGCCCACCTTGGCTGCAAAAAAGTGTCACACATCTGGTATCGCCGTACTCAGGAGAAGTTGGGGAATGTGTTTTGGGGTGTCATTTTTACATATACCCATGCCGGGTGAGAAAAATATCTTGGTCAAATGCCAACTTTGTATAAAAAAAATTGGAAAAGTTGTCTTTTGCCAAGATATTTCTCTCACCCAGCATGGTTATATGTAAAATGACACCCCAAAACACATTCCCCAACTTCTCCTGAGTACGGCGATACCAGATGTGTGACACTTTTTTGCAGCCAAGGTGGGCAAAGGGGCACATATTCCAAAGTGCACCTTTCGGATTTCGCAGGCAATTTTTTACACATTTTGATTGCAAAGTACTTCTCACACATTTGGGCCCCTAAATTGCCAGGGCAGTATAACTACCCCACAAGTGACCCCATTTTGGAAAGAAGACACCCCAAGGTATTCCGTGAGGGGCATGGCGAGTTCCTAGAATTTTTTATTTTTTGTCGCAAGTTAGTGGAATATGAGACTTTGTAAGGAAAAAAGAAAAAAAAAAATCATCATGTTCCGCTAACTTGTGACAAAAAATAAAAAATTCTAGGAACTCGCCGTGCCCCTCACGGAATACCTTGGGGTGTCTTCTTTCCAAAATGGGTTCACTTGTGGCGTAGTTATACTGCCCTGGCAATTTAGGGGCCCATATGTGTGAGAAGTACTTTGCAATCAAAATGTGTAAAAAATGGCCTGCGAAATCCGAAAGGTGCACTTTGGAATATGTGCCCCTTTGCCCACCTTGGCTGCAAAAAAGTGTCACACATCTGGTATCGCCGTACTCAGGAGAAGTTGGGGAATGTGTTTTGGGGTGTCATTTTACATATACCCATGCTGGGTGAGAAAAATATCTTGGTCAAATGCCAACTTTGTATAAAAAAAATTGGAAAAGTTGTCTTTTGCCAAGATATTTCTCTCACCCAGCATGGTTATATGTAAAATGACACCCCAAAACACATTCCCCAACTTCTCCTGAGTACGGCGATACCAGATGTGTGACACTTTTTTGCAGCCAAGGTGGGCAAAGGGGCACATATTCCAAAGTGCATCTTTCGGATTTCGCAGGCCATTTTTTACACATTTTGATTGCAAACTACTTCTCACACATTTGGGCCCCTAGAATGCCAGGGCAGTATAACTACCCCACAAGTGACCCCATTTTGGAAAGAAGACACCCCAAGGTATTCCGTGAGGGGCATGGCGAGTTCCTAGAATTTTTTATTTTTTGTCGCAAGTTAGTGGAATATGAGACTTTGTAAGGAAAAAAAAAATCATCATTTTCCGCTAACTTGTGACAAAAAATAAAAAGTTCTATGAACTCACTATGCCCATCAGCGAATACCTTAGGGTGTCTACTTTCCGAAATGGGGTCATTTGTGGGGTTTTTCTATTGTTTGGGCATTGTAGAACCTCAGGAAACATGACAGGTGCTCAGAAAGTCAGAGCTGCTTCAAAAAGCGGAAATTCACATTTTTGTACCATAGTTTGTAAACGCTATAACTTTTACCCAAACCATTTTTTTTTTTTTGCCCAAACATTTTTTTTTATCAAAGACATGTAGAACAATAAATTTAGCGAAAAATGTATATATGGATGTCGTTTTTTTTGCAAAATTTTACAGCTGAAAGTGAAAAATGTCATTTTTTTGCCAAAAAATCGTTACATTTCGATTAATAACAAAAAAAGTAAAAATGTCAGCAGCAATGAAATACCACCAAATAAAAGCTCTATTAGTGAGAAGAAAAGGAGGTAAAATTCATTTGGGTGGTAAGTTGCATGACCGAGCGACAAACGGTGAAAGTAGTGTAGTGCAGAAGTGTAAAAAGTGGCCTGGTCATGAAGGGGGTTTCAGCTAGCGGGGCTGAAGTGGTTAAAACAATAAAAGGCTTGAACTACTTCAGTTGGTGTGTAATGAATCTAAAATATATGAAAGTCTAATGTTTATCAGTACATTACAGAAAATAATGAACTTTATCACAATATGCTAATTTTTTTAGAAGGACCTGTATATAGATATAGGCTGTATAAAGGTATAAGCATATCTATCTAGCTATCTATCTCACATCTATCCCACAGGGGTTATATTGTTCAGCATGGTGTAACCTCCAAACATTTGCTGTACAATATACATTATAATCCCTGCACAATGCTATACAATATACATTATAATCCATACACCATGCCGTTCAATATACAGTATAAGGCCCCATGCACACGGCCGTGTTTCACGGCCGTGTGCGGGCCGTGGAACCGCGGCCTGGATCCCACAGTACAGTGTATTACTGTACTGTGCCGGCAGCAGGGAGCGCACGGCGTCATAGCAACCAGTGACGCTGTGCGCTCCTGCTCTCAGGAGGGATCCAGGCCGCGGTTCCACGGCCTGCACACGGCCGTGAAACACGGCCGTGTGCATGGGGCCTAACACTGTCTTCCCTGCGATAATCACTAATGAAGCAGCCGCCGGAAGTTGAAGCACTGCGTGCAGTGAGCGCTTACTTCCGGCGGCTGCTTCATGAGTGATTATCGCAGGGAAGGCAGGTTAATAAGTGTACTGGAGCATTAGATTTCATAGAAATGGTGAATATACATATTATTTATTTATTATTAACTCCTAAGATGCCTGTGGCCACTGGGGGAGCACGGGAGGCAGAAGCACAGCGCCCGCACAGCCCATCTCCCCCTTTCAAATAGAAGACGGATGGCCCTTAGCCACGATAATTTCTGAGAACGCTGCTAAGGGCCATTTCAGCCCAAGTTTACTACTAAAATGGAACGTTTTGGCTAAATAAAGTATATTACACAAATGTTACCTATCACTTGCCCTAAACTAGTAAAAATAAATACATTTTAATGTCAGTTACACTTTAAGCTTTACATGAATACGGTATACTTTACAGCTGTGTGCAGTTATGTACCATGTACATACCTCCCAACTCTTGCCCCTGGCAAATTGTGCAGAGGTAGAGCTTGGCAGGACAGCAGGATTGCCATCCAAAATCGGCCTGCCCCGCACAAAGCGGTACTGTTGGGAGGCATGTTGGGTGAATGGTAGGGGAGGTAGTGTGGGGGGGGGAGGTGGAGGCAGGTTGGGGGGGGTGCGACGGGGAGAGGGCCCCATGGATCAGTTTCGCACCGGGGCCCCATGGATTGTGTGTACGCCACTGGTCTAAAGACTTTCCGAATGCATTGTACCTTGGTGTCATCTGCAAAAATAGAAACCATGCTATTAATCCTATCCTCTGTATCATTAATTAATAAGGATCAATAAGGGACCCAGCACTGAACCTTGGGGTACACCACTTATAACCGGGGACCACTCAGAATAGTAATCATTGACCACATCATTGTCAGCCAGTTTTCAATCCAATTACAAACTATACTTTCTAAACCTTTAAACCTTATTATAGGGGTTGTCTGATCATAGACAATGGGGGCATATCGCTAGGATATGCCACCATTGTCTTATAGGTGCTGGGACGTGCACCTATATAGAGAACGGAGCCCCGCAAGGTGGTGGCTAGAGGACTCCAGTCCGGCCACCACCAAGTCGGGTCCCCATAGAAGTGAATGGGAGCGTACAGCACATGTGCGGCCCCCGCTCCCATTCATTTCTATGGGACTCACACCTATAAGACAGTGGGGGCATATCCTAGCGATATGCCCCCATTGTCCATGATGAGACAACCCCTTTAAATGTCTATGAGGGAGTATCAAACATCCACAGCCGCCCCTCTGTCCAGCTTCTACTCACCTCCTCAAAAAAACTAATCGGGTTAGTCTGACAACTTCTGTCCATGGAAATAATATTACTATTTATAGTCAGTCACATACTCTTGTATGTAGCTTACTGGTTTATAATTATATCATTTATAATTACACTTGGATAAGGAAGTAGCTTTTGGGGAAATGGCAGCTTTGGGGCCCAAACTCAGAAGGGGCTCACCCAGACTTTACTGTCAGGGCCCACTCAACAGTATTATACAATGATATTATATACAGTGACACTACAGAAAACGGATGGGACGGCTGCCGGGCTTGGCCAGAGAGGGTGATCTTGACTCAAGAGTGGGGGTTCCCCAGATGGAGGGGGTTGCAAAGAAGTTGCCGGGTCAAAAGCCTGTTAAATAATTTGCTGTGGGGCCCAGTGATTTCTACTTATGCCACTGCACTTGGCACTGTACCAGTTACTAGGGAATCTATAGAAATCTTGAATAGCGGCACAGCAATAACAAAACGGAGTTCTTTAAGAACTCTTGGGTGTAATCCATCTGTAGCCTTGTTCTCATTTACCTTATTTAATTTAGCTTGGACCATACCTATATTCAGCCAATTTAGTACATCCAGTAATATACTAACAGCACTGGCACCACCAATATCAGCTCTTCTCTTCTTTTGTATATACAAAGATAAAAAAAAATATTTTGTAACTCTCTCTTTTCCTAATCTTAAACTACCATCCCCCCTTCACCATTATTTAGGAGACCTACCTGCTCTGTTAGAAATTACCAGATCCAACAGAACATCGCCCCTAGTGGGATCTACTACAAACTGGCCCATAAAGTGGTCCTGTAGCAAACTGAGGAACTTTTTTCCCTTTGCAGCTGAGTTAGAACCATGACCCCAGGGGTGTATCTATCACGAGGCAAACAAGGCATTTGCCTAGGGCGGCACTTGCCAATGGGGCGGCAAAATGGCTTGTTTGCTTAGTGATAGTTACACAATATGCTAATTTATTTTTTTGCCCCTTGTCCGATCCGATCCTTCCCTATGCGAGCGGCATCGCATAGTGAAGGAGTTAAAAGATTTACTTCCTCCTCCTCCTCACTTCCTCCCGACCATCCCTGCCTTTTGCGTACGCGCGTTGCCGTTGTGACTTCACACAGAAGTGGAGTCACGGGCCGGCAACGCTAGGGTGAGCCTTATCTCCTCCATGTGCAGAACGGATCCTGCACATGGTCACCGTGAACACTGAGGCCAGGCCCCGGCCACCAATGCACTGATCCCTGAGCCTGCTGTCTTCAAAAACTGTAAGTACTTAAATTACAGTAATTCACTAAAAATCTATTACTTGTTGTTTTATGGGGTAAGGGGGTTGGGTGGTTAGAGGGGGGAGAATTAGGGAGGGGATAATACTGTACTATCTCCAGCTACACATTGTTTTAAAAAATAAATAAAAAGTAATCTGTAAAATACATTTGTGTTAGAAGTTGTGCTTTTTTGATTTTTAAAATAATGATACAGCCATTTTATTTAATGTATTTGTGCTAATTTCTGTGCTGTTGGAGGGGAGGGGCAGTATTACACAATCTTTATATATTTTTTTTATACATATACAGATTGTGTAATACTGCCCCTCACCCCCCTCCAACCAACACAGAAATTAGCACAAATGTATTAAATAAAATGGCTGCCTGTATTATTATTCTAAAAATTAAAAAAGCGCAACTTCTGACACACATACTTTGTATTTTACAGATTTTTATATATGATTTTTATGGCATTGACAGGAAGAGGTGGATAAAATTTATATTAGGGTGCCCGAGTTTAGTCTTGCCTAGGGCAGCACAAAACCAAGATACACCAGTCAATATCTGGGAAGTTAAAATCTCCCATTATGTCCACTGTACCAGCCTGTGAAGCCTGCGTTATTTCGTTATACAGCTGAACTTCTATCTCTTCTCTGATGTTGAGGGGTTTATAGATTACACCAAGCATTATTTTTTCATTGTTTATTTCCCTTTGTAATTCCACCCAGAAGGATTCAACATTCTCACCATCTTCATCCTCAACTGTTTCTTTCACACTCGCCTTCATATCACTCCTCAACTTCACCTCCTTTCCTATTTGCCCTGTCTTTTTTAAAGAGTGTTAAACCCTGAACTCATGCGAAGAGTTCAGCTCTGTCTCAGCCACACCAACTGCATCAATGTGTTCCTCCAGTACATGGGACTCCAGCTCCCACATTTTACTGTTTTGACTTGTGGCATTTGTGAACATACATTTCAAGTTACTATTAAATTCACCACATTCAGTTCCCAGAATGTGAACTCTTGGGATTTCATGAGCACCTTGGTTTTTATTGTTGGTTTGTAAGATGTGGATCTCCCTATCCACCTCCCTAATAATCTCCCCCCCCATCATCCATTTCTCTATACACCAATAGAGTACTTTTTCTGGGTAAGGTTTTTAATTAATGCAGTATTTAGCTGGAGCCTGCTCTCCCACAATTCAAGGTCAGCGGGTAAAATGAGACCAGTCATTGCAGAGTAAGGCCCCTTCTAAAAAAAAATAGGTCATCTTGCCATGGTGGATAGGCACATATGATTGTAACCAAAATACAGTAGCTAAGTCCCTCATATTCACTTTTATAGGGAATATAGCATTACTTCATATAGTTAGTGTTGGCAGTGTTGTTGCATTTTGTTTGGTCTTGGATTTTCAGTCATGGCAATCCCCACCTGTGCATTTACTTCATTTTACAGGATGTGCTGACTTTGTGTTTTGTTTTTTGCTGTATTCATTTGGAAGTATGACTGTCTCCATGTTGGTCATGCATTGCTAAGTAACCCATCTTACCCACAGTCTGTTTTCTATTAGTGCAGTATATAGCTGGAGCCTGCGCTCCTTGAATTCACCAGAGGCCAGTTGGCACAAGGAGAGGAGTTATTATAGAGTAGGGTCCCATCTAAAAGAGGTCACCTTGCTGTGATAGATGGGCAGAAATGATTTTGATTAAAAATATATTTGCTAAGTACTTCATGTGCATTTATATAGCGAATATACCATTAGTTTATATAATCTGTGTTTGCAGAGTGCTTTTGAATTGTGTTTGGTTTGGGGTAAGGTTCTATTAACACTGAATTTGCAGTGTAAGTTTGGCTTATATACTGAAAAACTGCTCCCAGTATATAGGCTGAACATGTCCATAGCTATCTATGGACTTGACATTTGCTAAATGTGTATGTATGTATGTATGTCCTTTATGCATACATCTGGCTGATCTACCTTTTTTTACTACACTGCAAAGCATAGTCAACAATGCTTTTACGCCGAGTAGACTAAGGCTATACATAACATGGTTGCCAATAGAATGGGTTTTCAAGGACTTTACCTAAAATTCAGACAGCCCGGACAATTTCATGCTGCCCTGGGCTTGAGGAATTAGCTAGTATTGTCAGTTGCGTATCATTTTGGTGCATTTTTTGCAGTGATTTGTGTATGTATATTTTTTCATCTGCACAATGTATCATTTTGTGTAAGATGTCCTTGTGGTCCATGCGGTCCACCCGGCATCCTCCAAGGTACACATTTTTTTGCTGGGGATTGCCGTTATCTACGGACCGCATGCGGAGGAATTGTTCCTCCGGTTATAGACACGCTACAGTTTTCAGTGAGTTTTTTTGTCTTTATTTGTATGTAATGTGCCACTTTATTTTGTTGGTAACATTCTTTTGCACCTGGTAGCTTCTGTGCCACATGGTCTGTTGTGGGTGCGGCTCACAGCTTTATTTTACCTCACAGTGCATTGGTGATACCACTATGGAGGCATGTGAGAGCCTGGCTGTGAGTTGGTATCTAGCACTGTTCAGACCCTGTTCACACACCACGGGCGGTTGAGTGGTAGGACCCCATGCTTGCTGAGACACTGTGACGTGGTGCATGAGGGGCTCCAATATGTTCCTGACTGGAAGATATTGGCAAAGTTCTCAGCTTTTAACATCGGCTTGAGGAATTAAATAATATTGTCAGTTGTCTATCATTTTGGTGCATTTTTTGCAGTGATTTAAGTAGACTAAGGGTATACATAACATGGTTTCCAGCAGAATGGGTTTTCAAGGACTTTACCTAAAATTCAGACAGCCCAGACAATTTCATGCTGCCCTGGGATGAACATTGGCAAGGCTTTAATAAGCCCCACCCATGTGTGTGGACAGTCCCAGAAGGTTTGAAATTCTTGAGGCCAAAGGTACAACTAAAATAGTTTTTCAACTGAACTATGGAAAGTATGCATAAGGAGCTTCTTTCTTGCAAAAGCAGTGTGATTAGAGCCTTCAAATAATAGTTTTTTTTAAATGAGTTTGTAAAAACTATATGAACATTTCAGAGTGTTTGGGTCTTTTTTGAGCTGACAAGGTTTTGAACATTGATAACATTTTAATTGTCAAACAAACTTTGCATTAGGCTTCTTCTTTGACTTTTCAGTCAGATCCCCTACTTATATGTTTATCAGTTTACTTAATCTTTGAGATCAGTAATAAAAATGATGCATTTATTTAATTTTATATGGACACAGGCAACACAATGATGACCCCTCTGGGCAAGTGGATGAAGCATACTTACCAACATCCATTAATTTTCAATTCGCTTTGAAACTTAGGGACAGTCCCTGCAAATTTGAGACTGTTGGCAACCATGGTAATGCAGGGCCTAAGGGGGCAGATGACACAGTGGTTCTAGAAAAACACAGTCAGCCTCAGTTATCAAAACTAATAGTAAATCTAGCTTTGTGTTCTACTTTGTGCAACCAATCACAGTGCAGTTCATTTCGTCAATACATAAAAGCTACCTTGTAATTGGATACTAAGTTTGATATATGAGACCCAGTGGATCCCTTTTGCCTGGTTTGCACCTTTAAATTTAAATTGAAGAATGTTAATTTTGTTTCACCAATTCAGCCTTTATTAACATAAATGAGAGAAATAAAGAAATCCTATTGCTCACACGCCTTCTTTTGAGACATTCCAGGTTATTTGGAAGTGTCGGCTTCAGACAAAAAAAAGTGCATATATCTCCTCCTCCCTGGCTTAAAATAAATTACTTTCACATTTGGTCCAAATGACTTAATTGTTATTCTGAATCCTCGACATTTTATTAGTCTTTGTGTTTTTTTCTGTAAAAAACAAAATCATATTGTCCCATCGGTAATGTTCAGAAATGGAAGTGATGTCCCTTCGAGCATTCACTGGATTGGCACTGGCTGCACCACACTAGCTGGCACTGACACCATATTTATTACAAGTAGTTCCTATATCTTGCCATTAGAACATGCCCTTTTTTCAAAGGATCTGCCCTTGAAACCTTGCAGCTCTCTTCCCTCTGATTGGTCGTTGTTGTTGTTGCTGTCTTGTTTCATCTTCATTGTGCTTTATTTGTGTAGTCAACCATTCATCAAAAACCATGGAGAGGGCATGGAGATCATTACGTGGCTCCAAGATGTATTACACAGGTTGTGGTGTGAGTGCGTATCATTCTCACTATTGCTTTATGCTGCAGCATAAAACGCCGGGCAGAGATTCCAGCCTGTAATAGTCACAGTTAGAAAGGGTACAGTAGGACCTCTACATGCAGCAGTCAATATGATCAGTAGTTGGAAATTTAATGGAGACAATTATTGGGCTGAACAACCCATGGCATCACGAGCAGTCCTTGCACAGAGCTACTTGTCCACGTTGGTAGTCCCTACATGGGCACAATCTGCGGAACTTTGTGCTTTGTCCTGAACAGCTAAAGAGCAGGGGCTCCCTCTGAAGGTAGCATTCCCGAACAGAAGGTGACACGGCTGGGTACAAGTGGCTCATTACAGATTCTGTACTCTCGCACTGGGCTCCAAGCCTTTGGGGTGACAAGATGACATGAGATGATACATCAAACAAAAGTCTCAGAAAAGTCACATGACCCAAAACATTTGTACTTTCCTAATTGGTCACATTTTCTAGGTGAGTTTAACCTGCCACATTTTGGGAAGGATATCTGTATGACCAATCTGATATGTTCCACCTGACAACCACATAATAAACAGACATAATAGCCATCCATTTGGCAATTTCCACTCCAAATTTCCACATATGATATACATATCTGTGTTAAGGAGTGCATGTCACTTCACCTCTCGTATTTCCCTTGTATTTTATCAGTTTTGAATACCTTGAGGGGTTTAGTTTCTTAGATGGGGTCACTTTTATAGAGTTTCTACTCTAGGGGTGCATCAGGGGTTCTTCAAATGGGACATGCTGCCCAAAAAAAGGCCATCAAAATCTGACTTCCAGAAACCATACGGCGTTCCTTTCCTTCTGCGCCCTGCTGTTTGATGATACAGCAGTTTACAACCACATATGAGATGTTTCTGTAAACTGCAGAATCAGGGTAATAAATATTGTTTTGTTTGGCTGTTAACCCTTGCTTTGTTACTGGAAAAAAACAAATGCCAAAAAAAGCTATTTTATTTTTTTGAGTGTGTTTATCTGAGGGGTTAGGTCATGGGGTATTTTTATATAGAAGATTCTTACGGACGCGGCGATACCTAATATGTCTACTTTTTTTTACATTTATTTAGGGTTTACACTATATTATTCTTTTATAAACAAAAAAAAAAAACATTTTAGTATCTCCATAGTCTAAGAGTCAGTTTATTTTAGTTTTTAGCAGATTATCTTAGGTAGGGGCTATTTTTTGGTGGGATGAAAGGACAGTTTTATTGGCACTATTTTGGGGGGCATATGACTTTTTGCTTGCTTGCTATTACACTTTTTGTGATGTAAGGTGACAAGAAAATACCTTTTTTTTGTACCGTTTTTATTTTATTATTTTGACCGTGTTCTTCTGAGGGGTTAGGTCATGGGGTATTATTATAGAGCAGATTCTTACGGACGCAGCCATACCTAATATGTCTACCATTTATTTATTTAGATTTTATACTATAATATCCTTTTATAAACCAAACAAAAAAAAAAAAATTGTATCTACATAGTCTCCATATGGACGTGGCTATACCTAATATGTCTACTTTTTTTATTTATTTTAGTTTTACAAAATAATATAAAAAAATATATATTTTTAGTTTTAGTGTCTCAAGTCTGAGAACCATAGTTTTTTTTTCAGATTGTCAGTGGCTAAATTTAATTAAAATTGGGGAAGAGGAATATAAATTTAGTACTCCATGGAAGTGTGGTACTCCCTGAAGCAACTAATAATGCAGAGGCCCGGATGATCGGGGCACGTGTCACACTGAGTGGTGGTGTCCGTATCCCCCTCCTGTGACACACACTGCACTTTTTTGGGGACCATCACTTCTTTCCAGTATGGGGGACCACACCTGGAAAGTGTTGGCCAGGGAAGATCCGGGCACCTCCAGTTCCCGAGGTACTCCGGCCTGCTCTTTCCCGGTCAGAAAAGATCAGGGCCTTGAGGAGTGCCTCATAGAACTGCAGAAATTTCCCTGTGCTGCCAGCGCTCCGGGACAGCACAAAAGAGTTGTACAAGGCAACCTGTACCAAATAGACCGCAAATTTTTTGTACCATGCCCGGGTTTTGCGCATGGCATTATATGGCTTGAGGACTTGATCAGAGAGATCAACTCCTCCCATATACCGATTGTAGTCGACGATATAATCGGGCTTGAGGACCGTTGCCATGGTACCTTGCACAGGGACAGGGGTGATGCCGTTACCGTGAATTGTGGACAGTACAAGAACATCCCTCTTGTCCTTATATCTGACCAGCAACAGGTTTCCACTGGTAAGGGCACGGGTCTCACCCCTGGGGATAGGTACTTGGAGGGGGTGGGTAGGGAGGCTGCGTTGAATTTTCTGCATGGTCCCACAAGCGGACGTGGATCTGGCAGCGAGGGACTGGAACAAGGGGATACTGGTATAAAAGTTATCCACGTACAGGTGGTAACCTTTATCTAGCAGTGGGTGCGCAAGGTCCCACACAAGTTTCCCGCTAACACCCAGAGTGGAGGGACATTCTGGGGGTTCAATACGGGAATCTCGTCCCTCATACACATGAAACTTGTAAGTGTACTCTGCGGTACTCTCACAAAATTTCTACAGCTTCACGCCATACCTCGCCCGCTTAGTGGGAGCATACTGGCGGAAAAGGAGTCTCCTCTTGAAAGCAATGAGAGACTCATCAACCGTGACCTCCCTTCCAGGTACATAGGCCTCCAAAAATTTGGCCCCAAAGTGATCGATGACCGGCCTAATTTTGTACAGGCGGTTATAGCAGGATCACCTTGGGGGGGACATGCTGCATTATCTGCATAATGCAGGCATTTCCGGATGGCCTCAAACCAGGTATGTGTCATGGCCGTACTGTAAAGTGGGGTCTGGTAGAGGATGTCCCCACTCCAGTAATGCCTGACACTAGGTTTTTTGACTAGGCCCATGTGCAGCACGAGGACCCAAAACGTCCTCATCTCGGCTGCACTGACCGGAGTCCAGTCACCGGCCCTAGCCAAAAAGGAGCCCGGGTGTTGAGCAATGAACTGTTGGGCGTACAGGTTCATTTGCTCCACCATCAGGTTCACAAAGTGGTCACTGAAAAAAAGACTAAAATAGTCATATTCAGTGAAGCCCACTGTGGGAATCTGGATTCCTGCTTGGCCAACAAAATCAGGAATCACATGCTTAAAATGCTCTGGGGTGCACCAGACAAGTTCACCGGTAGGGGGCTCAGGTGGACTTATCTGGTGGGCCGGAAAACTAGTATGAGCCCCAGAGCTGCTCGTACTAGTGTGGGCCACAGTGTCCCTAGCATGGCGTTCCCCTTGCTCTGCCTGGAGGGGGGAGTGCGTGTGTGTGCGTGCGTGGAAAACTTTATTCAGTTTGCGTGTGTGTGGGGGAGGGGTGTTCACTGACTTTGCCCTACACCTAACAGAAAAAATAATGAAATAAATAAATTTAAAAAATTAGAAAATCCCAAAAAGTGTAAAAAATAAAAAAAGATTCAAATGCGCTGATTAGCGGTACAAAGCTGATCAGCGGTGGGGTGGGTGATGCGCTAACAGTGGCCGGACACTAAGAGTGCCCGCCACAGTCAGTGCATGCATAAAAAAAGCAAAAAAAATACTTGCGCCCCAAATTTTTTTGTGTGGGGGGACAGGGGGCAAGCTGCAGCACCCCTGGGGGGTCTAGGGTCACACAGCTGAGTGCTGTAGACCCCAGACACCCAATCTGGTGCTACACCACAGTAAAAAAACTTTTTTTTTCCCCCTAACTCTCCCTCACTATCCCTGCCTAATCTACCTCTCCCTACCTCTCCCTACCTCACCAAAAAACACAGCCTTGTGCCTGATGGCACAAAAAAAACTCACACAACAGCCGGGCTCCACCCTCTGTCCCCCCACAGACCGGTATGAGTGGGGAGAGGAGCTCCGGCAATTCAAAACTGCCGCTCCGCCCGCCCACGTGCCCAGCCGACCAATTAGCAGAGATCCTGAGAGGTGGCGTGACTGCCACCTCTCAGGATCGCAGGACGGTGATTGGTAGTGTATTATCACACCACTGATCACCCTCCTATTCTGGGTTATCTGGTCACCAGAGACCCGAATAACCCCGAAACGCAGCAAATCGCAGGTCTGAATTGACCTGTGGTTTGCTGCGATCGCCGACAGGGGGGGTCACAGGACCCCCCTGGGCATTGACCCAAGGCGCCTGCTCAATGATTTGAGCAGGCACCTTGTTCTGATCACTACCCGCCGCGCGGCGTTTATCAGAAATACACAGGGCGTACAGGTACGCCCTGTGTCCTTAAGTACGAGGACATCAGGAGTGTACCTGTACGCCCTGTGTCCGTAACAGGTTAAACATTGAGGGACATTTATCAAAACTGCTGCAATAGACATGTGAAACACTTTCCCATAGTAGCCAATCAGATTACAGTTCTTATTCTGATAATTATTATTATGGTACCTTGGAACCGAACCCGAGTTTGGTATCAAGGTCTTTTATAGTAATAATTAATTCACAAAATTATCAGAGTCAATACATTCTAATACTGTACGGAGCTCCCACTCCGTATAGTAATACAACAAATTTTTATGCGAATCGACTTCGGATAAAGCATCCAAAGTCGATTTGCTCACCCTTAATTATTATTATTATTATTATGGATCATGCACTTTTTACTGCTCATTACCATCTTATAAGTGCCACCTCTTTTAAATCACTCTACTGCCCTAATTCTGATACCTTCACCTTTAGGCTGGGTTCAGACCTGAGCGTTTTACAGCGTGTTCCTACGCGCTGTAAAACGCTCAACAGGCAAGAACCAATGATTCCCTATGGGAATGGTTCTCACATGAGCGTTTTACAGCGCGTACGATCGCACTGTAAAACGCCCGACGCCCCAAGAAGTACATGAGCTTCTTTGGGGCGTCTTGTCGCGCGTTCCCGTACATAGACTTTAGCGGGAACGCGCGACAATGGGCATTCACTTGTCTCTGTATGCGCGATTGCAAACGCCCGTACAATCGCGCATACAGAGCGTACGTTCAAGTACGCTCAGGTCTGAACCCAGCCTAACTGAACAAAGCTTTCCTATGTGAGCTCAGATTATTACCTGCGTCAACAACTTAGAAGTTCAGACCTTTAATGGTATGTCTCCTTGAGAATGTATAAAAAGCCAATTATTAGGCTTATTTCACACGAGCGACAGAGAATGAATCAGGGTCTTTAAAAATGATGGTTTTGCAGGCAAGTTGAATCAGTTTTGTCTGCAATTACGTTCAGTGCTTCAGTTTCTCCACGCGGATGCAATCAGTTTTTAAAGCGTTTTTCACGTGCGTTAAGAAAAACTGAAAAACAATAAACATCTCCTAGCAACCATCAGTGAAAAACGCATTGTGTCCAAATTCCTTCCATTTTTCAAGCAAGCCACATTCATTTCTATGGGACAAGGGCTTTGTGAAAAACGTACAATATAGAACATGCTGCGATTTTTCCTGACTGCAGAAATGATCAGAATTAACACACATGTGCACAGGCCCATTCATATGAATGGGTAAGGATTCAGCCTAGATGCTGTCCATTCGCAACACGTATTGCATCCGTACGAAAAACTGTCTCGTGTGAAAGGGGCCTTACTTCCAAGTAAACTTCAAAACAGCCAAAAATAACATATTTTTAAATAAGACACCTTCTTTCTTCTCCCCCCTCCTTGAAGATGATAAAACCTTGTTCAGACCACCAGAATCCATATTCCAGTGATGACTAACCTCCGCCACTCCAGCTGTGGTGAAACTACGACTCCCAGCATGCCCCATTCATTCTAATGGAGTTCTGAGAACAGCCAAGCAAATGTACATCTTGGGAGTTGTAGTTTTACCACAGCTGAAGTGCTGGAGGTTAGCCATCACAGCCTTATTCTATTTTAAATGTACCATTATCTTTGAGTCCAGGCATCCTTCTGTGGTGCGGACTTGTTTAAGTTTTAGATTCAGCAGTGTCTAATCTGTTGCACCATACTGTTAAATCTCTTCTGTATAACACTGTAAACTGTGAGACACTAGCACTGATTCAAAAACATCACTGTCAGGCTTTCCTTTTATATTGTATGTAAGGAACTCTTTTCATTTGTCATGGACATGGTGACAATAGGGAAAAGTTTGTTGGACTATAAGATGCCCCCCCCCCCCCCAAAGTGAGGGAAAATGTCAGTGCGTCTTATAGTCTGAATGCTAATGACCATTATGGAAGCAGTCATTAGTATGCAAGAGGCAGCGGAGGTGAAGCACTGCAATGGCTGTACTCATACTCCCTGGTCTTCTTCCAGGCTCTGGTCTGCACTGTGTCCTGACTCCTTACAGCACCACAACATAGTGCACATAGGTGCGCACTATGACCTGATGCTGTATGACGTCAGGTCACAGAGCAGTGCAGGTCAGGAGAAGATCAGGGAGTGGTGAGTCCTGGATCTGCAGAAAGACAGCACCATTCTGAGCAAGCGAGGTGAGGTTTTTTATGTCTTTTTTTTTTCATGTCTGATCTGAGGATAATGGGTGTGGGGGGGGGTCTGATCTGATGAAGATTGAGGGTCTGATCTGAGTTCTGAGAAAAAACTTTTTTTTCTTATTTTCCTCCTCTAAATTCTAGGTGTGTCTTATAGTCCAATGCATCTTACAGTCCGAAAAATATGGTAACATTTTCAAGAAAAGGCTGCATATACTATAAACTTGGTCATATACAGAAGATCTGTCGACTGAGGAGAAGGTCTCTTCCTCTGCTTTATGAAAGCAGATAAATCATGTTATTTTAATAGGGGGTGAAATTAGCAGCTGCCATATTCTTCTAGTTATTCTACTGGAAAAAAAAGATCAGATGGGTTCATATCCATCCTAATGAGCCAATAGAAGATGTTCAGGGACAGTTGTTTTTCTCTATGCATGAAAGTGATGACAGATTCCATGGAATTTGCCATTATCTGCCAATAATATACATCCCTTTTATAATAATCTTCTAAGACTGTAACATAAAGAAAATATATGGTTTTGTGTTTTCAGGTTTTGACTTCCAAAAAGCATGCCAAACAAGCAATATCAGATACTTCAACAGTAACATGTAAATTGGAACCAATCATGAATCAAACTATAGGCAGAACCTCAGAAGGATGTAAAGTAGTTGTCAATATGGGCACTAAAATCTGAAAATATGGATATCAGGGTTCCATGGACTCTACTCAAAGATAGATAAATTGTACAATTATTTATCACATATTTCAGCCATTGCTAATTTTTTTTTGTAGATCAACATATATATTGCTTCCACAAACACTGAAGAACATATTTTAATGTTCTTTAGGTGTCTTCATGGTAGTTATGACTACAAAATCAAAAGTACCAGGTGCTCTTAGACATGACAGCCTCCATACAGAGGATGTCACAGAGTTTTAACCAGTAGCCATGCTACATATTACATTAGACTGCTGTATACTTACTGTTCCAGAACATGTTGTCTATTGATGATGCTGAAGAACGTGGGTTCACATACCAAGTCATGGTTCCAGCATGCACTAGTGCAAGATTCTCCTTCTGCAGACAACCATACTTGCATCGACGTGACAGGGGGCCACGTGGTTGGAGGAGGATCACTGGGTAACCAAACCAGGTGTGTATGATTGATGAGAACCAAGGAGGATGGTAGATTAACCTGGGATGTATTATTAGGAATGGGGAAGGGCAAAGGAGGAGAACAAAACTCCTGGAAGGGATTTCATATTGGATGCATAAAAAAGGAATGTAATAGGTGATAAAGCAGAAAAAGTAAAGGAAATATGAAAAGAAAAGAAAAAAAATTGCGTATTAAAAAAGGCATATGAATACAAAATAAAAAGGATGTTGTCAGGAAATGGAGGATGACGAATGATGAAAAAGGAAACAGAAAAGAAATTTAAAGCACATTCTGCTCCATTATGCACAGAGGCATTATCTGTAATGAACATTTCCAGTTAATTGGGATATGCTAATATCAGTGGTCTGAAGACAGGCATCAAGTGTCGGCTTTTCATTGATTTAACAATTTAGTAGTGTAGTATGGAGCACAGTTTACAGAGGGTCACCACTAAAGCAGTATACATTTTGTAAGCATTTAATAAGAGTAGAGCAGGCTTTCAGATTGGTATCTAATGAGAAGTCACTATCCGATGATTACCTGGTGCTGGATATAGGCATGGAGTCTCTGCAGCATTCCTTCACTTGTAAACTCATAGGGCAGGTATGGCTCAATCTATGGAAAAGGCAATGAATGGGTTTGTTTTTGGTTATGCCTTGTAGAAAAACTGACTACATCACGTTATGATATGTTAACAAGGGAGCAGGCCGCATCAGAGATTCACTAGCTCTCTTAATAGCAGACATTTAAAGTCACGGTACATGAGTTTTGACAAAATGTATGTATATGTGCGGTATAACGACAGCAGAAGACATATTCACCAGATATACTAAGGGACAGCGTTGTCTCCACATAGCGACATTACTACAGCAACCAAAGCCTAGCCCCCATTCACCAGGGGTAATAAACAAAGAATATTAGGGTTCTGCTTCCATGACTGCAGCTTTTCTCTCCTCATCACATTGTCTAATGAGTTCCCTTGGGCCTCGTCCCTGAGCTCAGTGATATACCATTATTCTTCTGCACAGAACTTTCCAGATAATGAGACCTCTCTCTCGGCTTCTCAGGAATATTGGCTGTTAAACCACCCGCAACTGACACCTCTACGGCTCGATGACCTCAAATTGAAGCATTAGCCAGACCTCCAAACCCTTTATGGCTGAGATGTTTCCCACCCCTGTTCCTCTGTCCTCCCTCCAGCCAGTTACATATATATTTTTTGCCAAAAGGAATGCATTGAAAATTGCTATCATATCATATATATTGTTCTATCTCATACCTATCTATCTCATATCTATCTATCTATCTATCTATCTATCTATCTATATCATGTCTCTCTATATCATGTCTCTCTATCTCATAACTATCTATTATCTATCTATCTCCTATCTATCTATTTATCTATATCATATCTATCTATCTATCCATCTATCTATCTACCTGTTTATCTATCTCATATATATATATATATATACCTATTTATCTATCTATCTCATGTCTATCTCTCTTTAAACAGCAGCACCTTGTTAAGTCTATCTTGTGTATGATCCTAGTTCAATTCTAGTTAAAAGCACTTCCACACCTCTGCAAATGTTAAATGCACCTATAGATTTTTGAAGTGTCTACCAACCTGTACCTAATAATGGGGTAAGGACAGAGCCTTACTATTACTGAGATGGGGATTAGCATGACTCAACAGTGGCCAAGCTTCTTTTCCCATTCTCTGAGAGACTAATTGTTAGGGACATATTTTCTCACCACCAGTCTATTCAATAGTGATGTCATGTAAAAATCCCTAACAACCAGTCTGTTGAAACAAGGCCAAATGTTTCTCATCCATGACACCACTGCACAATATCATGGTTCATTAACACTGCAGAAATCTGAATATGGTTTGCAAATAGCTAAGAAAAACGTTGAGTGTAAACACCTTTGTTAGGTTCTCATGTGACTGCTTATAGTGTGGCAATTATGTAGTCTTACATTGTCAGGAATGTATCATGTGATAATCAAGGCCAGTCTTCAGCTACTATACAACTTAGATTAATACTTGTTGAATCGGCTGACCATCTAAGGTGTATGTAGGCCACTTAATGACCAATGTCTTGAGACTCAAGCATGTTGGGTTTTGACTTCTTCTGTACTCAGGGGAGATAAGTCACCATAAAAGGCATCCTTCACAATACCTTGCTCCTCATGATGACTTTAATAGCTGCCTCAAACTCTTTTGTGTCGTTGTAGTCCACTGTTATGACATGAGGTCTTCCAATGGTCATCTCCATGTATGGGTGTTGAGATGAGACCTGCAGAATAATATGAAAATTTCAGAGAAACATTGATGTGTCATCTTGAATGATTAGATAGCACTACATACTTATTTTTATTATAAAGGGAATTTGTTAGCAGGAAATTTACTAGGTACCGTAGTGTATTGTAGGGCTAGTTCAGCTAAATGTCATGATACCTTTCACTTAGCAAACCATTGCGTAATTCTGGAAGGCAAGTACTTTTATTCCATAAGCAAATGAGCAGTTAAGTGCACTGAGGGCAGTCTCCAGCCACTCTGTGCACCCTGCTCCTTCTGCTTCCTATACCAGCTCCTCCTTCTCTTTCTTGGTAGACAGGGCCAGGTGAGATGAGTTTGCAGAAACCTGGCCCTGTCAATCAAAAAGGCAATCAACAGGCCTGAGTCCACCCTTGGTGCATTTTACTGCTCATTTGCATATGGCTTAAAAGTACTTTTTTCTCCAGAATGAAGCAACCGGTTACTAAGTCAATGGTATCATTACATTCAGCTGAGCCATATAATAGTCAAGTTTTCTAAAATGAGAAATAGGAATGGGGGAGTAGCTGACTTCATGGCAGCCATAGTGGCTGCTACAATGCCCATGGACACAAGGTGACGTGACTGTTATCTACTGGATTCGATTTATGTCAGTAATACCTGGTATCATTTCTGAATCCTCATTACCAGGTTCTCGTCACTTCAATAGGTCCTGGTGCTAGCCAGTGTCAGAATATTTTGTGCAGCAGCTCTTAGAAGTAAAGGGGACCCAGAAGTAGATGGAGGGGTCTGAAATTATTTTGTCCGATGTGAGAACTGAATTCATTTTGGGGGATGGGGGGCAGGTATCTTAAAGGGGTTCTCCATGAATTAAGATAATTAAAATACTTAAACATTACCTTATTATAAATATATACCCAAATACCTTTCATTAGTCATAATGGCTCATTTTGTCTAGGGAGCAATCATGAGGAGAAATAAAATGGCCGCCATCCTATTAGTACACACAAAACCTGTCCTAATCACACAGCAAGACAAGTTACTTCAGAAGCTGCCTCATCCTCTTCTCATATTTGTCAGGGATTATGATCCTGAACACAGCTGATAAGAACTTCAGCTGAATATCCGTAGGAATGGAGATCAGGAGGAGACATGAAGTACAGAAAGGACAGACAGGACAGACTGTGGTAATGTGGGGCTGTGGTAATGGAGACTGCATACAAGTGCTGCTACTCATCAGCCACATCCCCACCTTCTCTCTGTACTTCATGTCTCCTCATGAACTTCATTCCTACAGATATTGAGCTAAAGATCATATTAAACTGTATTCAGGATCATAATCCCTGACAAGCAAAGCAGAGAGGAGGATGAGGCAGCTCTTTAGCTTAGTGCTTCGAAGTAAATTTTCCTGCTGTGTGATTAGGTGCACTGATAGGATGGCGGCCATTTTATTTCTCCTAATAATTGGTCCCCAGACAAAACGAGACATTATATTATAACTAATGAAATGTATTTGGGAATATATTTATAATAAAGTAATATTTAAGTATTTTAATTTTCCTAAATCCTGGAGAACCCATTTAATATAATTAGTGGTCTGTATTAATTTTGGAGCCTTGTCCTAGGTCTGGATTAATTTGAAGTCCAGGGCCTGAATTTTGACCTCTGTTCTGCAACTGCATTGGCTACTGGCTGTGACGCAGAGTCTATCTGCATAGGAAGTGCATAGACTCAGATTTCTTTCCCTGAGCATTGGCCACTCTGGCACAGAAAAAATATGATACAGCCTGTGTCCAGACAGTGAGCTATCAGGAGGAAAAGGCAAGGCAATGTCGTAAGTTGCACCTTTTTTTTTTTTACTGTGAATTGGCCGGCAAGTGTGCCCTCGCCCTAACTTTCACATGAGCTGGTAGATTATGAGGGATGGGGGAGCATTCAAAAGTTTACTTTGAGCTTTGTATTCACTAGTTACCCTTACATTTTACATTAATAAAAAAATGATTGAGTAAATCCTATGCTACAGCAATGCATGCACTGGTATGACTTTCAAACTAAACTGTTAATGCCCTGTAGTGGACAGTCCACACCTCAATCCAATTGAGAATTTTTGGATGCATTTGAATATAATTATCAACATGTAACACAAATGAGCATGAGCAGTTTTGCAAATAAGAGAAAAAAATTATTTGTCTAAATTAGCTAATTATTCAGTGTCCACCAGAGCAAGAATGCAATGACAGGTAATGGATGTGTTATGAACTAGGCAAATGTTGATAGCAAGACATACGGAAGGTAGGAGAGGTTTCAAGTGAAACGGCCATTGTTGGGAGTTGGCCTGGTTTGTCCTGAGTTCCTGTGCCTGCTTGGCTAGTTTTATTTGGTAGGAAGGTTAGATTTATTACACTAGTAAGTAGGGTCATAAGAAAGGTGGTCAATTTGTACTGAGCCTAGACTGTTACAATGGTACTGAATTTGAGGTATGGTTCAACTGGGATGTGATGAAGATTTTGTTAATTCAACATCAGGCACATCATTTTAGGCAAAGCATTCTGTCATAAGTTACCATGCCAGGATGTATACAGTATATGGTCACTATGATGAACAATAATGATTAACATGGACATGTTAGTCATGGGCTAACATCAACTTGCTAGCTTCTTTGGCTTTAAACTCTCCCCAATTCACTGATCCCGATATTGGAAATAAAATGAGCGTGCATCAGTGCGAATGCAGCTCATTCCCTGACAGTTCCTGACTGACACCACCATTCATCAGAACTCAGTGGGAAATCTTGTCTAATTAATGGAGGTAATTATGTTTTTTGTCAGGTGGCTATGATTTATTCCCCAGGCCTGCTGTGCAAAACACTATTTTCTACTTGTGGTTAAATCAATACAAAATCCTCTATTGTAGGCCGTGATAATCTTGTAAAATGCCCTCTGTCAGATCACCTGGGCTGACTGCTGAAAGTATAGGTCATTATTTGATCATGACCAATCTTAATTAAATGTCACAGCCTCATACCTCTCTGGAGGTTGGTTTACCACGGAAAAACTCATGGTTCAGGGAGCTATGTGGTGTATTGAAACGAGGTTGCAGAAACACACAACCATTGGCAACTGCTTCCAGGGGGGCTGGACCTTCATAGGGGAAGCCGAAACCTATAAACAACTGAAAGATAAAAATACATCAAATAAGGTTATCAGTGAGGAGTTACAAAGAATTAATTAAACACGTCTAGTCGTCTAACAATATAACCAAATTACTGTGGTCAACATTCTCCAAAAATTTTCTCTTTCTTCCAACCAGATTGTTTTTTAAGATAGGATAGGTCCTTTTAGAATAGGACAAATAACATACAGGAAATATAGAAATCTTTGCTATTTTAGCAGCACACAGGCTTCACTATATACAGTATGTATTATTTGTCAGCATATGGATGAACATAGGTTAAGAAGCTGGTAAACTTATTTATCAAGATCTTACAATTATCTCTAAATTGCCCCCAGTGCAGCTCACAAGCTTTTTCTATCCTAACACACACACATATACACTACAGCCAATACAATAAAACATGTTTTTGGACTGTGAAAAAAACCTCAAGTACCTAGTAGAAAACCCACACAAACATTTGACGAACTTAAAGACTCCATAACTCATTAAACCAGGAGTAGTGGTACATATGTATAGTGATGTATATACAATGCATTCTGAAAGTCTAGTTTAGACCCTTTCACTTTTTTCACATTTTGTTATGTTGCTCCTTGTACTAAAATAAAAAATAAAGTTTTCCCCATCAATATGCACTCAATACCCTATAATGAGAAAGTGGAAACAGAATTTCAGACATTTTTGCAAATGTATTAAAATGGAAAAACAAATTTCGTATGGACATAAGTATTCAGACCCTTTTCCACACCTTGATTGGTGTGCACCTGTGGCAGATACAGTTGATTGGACATGATTTGGAAAGACACACAGCTGTCTGTATAAGGTCTCACAGCTGACAATGCATATAATAGCAAAAACCAAGCTACAAGGACTAAAAGAACTGCCTTTAGAGCTCAAAGAAAGGATTGTGTTGAGGCACGAATGGTACAAAAACATTTCTGATGCATTGACGGTTCCCAAGAGCATAGTGGTCTCCATAATTCTTATATGGAAGAAGTTAGGAAGAACGAGGTCTTTCATTCTATAGCCGGCTGCCCCACTAAACTAAGTAATCAGGGGAGAAAAGCCTTGATAAGAGAGGTGACCAAGAACCCACTTCACCAATCTGGGCTTTATGGCACAGTGGCCAGAAAGAAGTCTCTCCTCAGTAAAAGACACATGAAAGCCCAACTGGAGTTTGCGAAAAAGCAACTACAGGAGTCTCCGACTGTGAGAAACCAAGACTGGACTCTTTGGCCCCAATTCTAAGCATCCTGTCTGGAGGAAGCCAGGCACTGCTCATTACCTGTCCAATACTATTCCTACATTGAAGCATGGTGGTGGCCGCATCATGCTGTGGTTTTTTTTCCGGTGGCTGGGACAAGGAGACTGGTCAGGGTTGAGGGACAGCTCGTTCATCGAGTCATTTGATCATTTGTGTGCACACAAAAATTATTGTTTACTGGCAGAAGATCGTGCTGTGTAACCACAATCTGCTGCCGGCAAACAATGAGTCAGTATGGTTTGAGCAATGGCATGAGTGATTGCTCATCCCCATACTGTGAAGGAATGCTTCCTTCATGACAATCTGCTGCTCTGTCGTCCGGTGTAAAGGTACCTTAGGGACAACTCTGTGAATGTCCTTACGTGGCCCAGCCAGAGCCCTGACTTGAACCGAATTGAACATATCTAAAGATACCTGAAAATGGATGTCCACTAACCTGATAGAGCTTGAGAGGATCTGCAAAGAATGGCAGAAAATCTCCAAAATCAGGTGTGCAAACCTTGTGAGATCATACCCAAGAACACTGGAGGCTATAATCACTGGCTCTTCAACTGAGTCATGACTAAAGGGTCAAAATAGTTAGGTCAATCCAAGAAATTAGCAAAGATTTCAAACCTTCTGTTTTCACTTTTTCATTATGGGTTACTGAATGCAGAATGATGGGGGAAAACTTGTTTTTTTAAAATTTTAGCACAAAGTCACAACATAAAATGTGAAAAGGTTAAAGAGTCTGAAGACTTTCCAAACTGAAGAACAGGGCTGGACTGGCCCACTAGAGTACCTGAGGATTCTTCAAGGCGCTACAGTTCTGACACAATAATGGAGCCAAAGGGCCTGCACAAAACAAAGCCATGTAAAGCTGTTTTGAATACAGACAAAAAATATATTATCAAAAACAAGTGTACACAAAAACAATTATGGGAAGCTCACCAAAATAGAGCACGGCCTACTACCATCCAATAGCTAGACAATAAATATACAAAAAGATGGCCAGCTCACAAGAAGTCAATTAAATCTAATTTAATCTCAACCTATAAAATCGTGCCAGATATTGACCAATCATACATACAGTAATACACTCTTACCCCATACTACAATAGCAGAGAAGCGACTGGACATGTAAGTGGACCTGCGCCCCACTATTAGCAATCATCTAACGCATATATCATTGTGAAGTAAGATACTGGACACTCACTTACGCCCCAAAGAACATTCCACTATCCTTTTGAAAGTATATAAATTAAGAAAATCTAAAGGAAAATAACGTAGGGCTGCAGTCTAAATATTATAGAGTAAGCTGCGAGAGCTCCGCAGCTTAATAGAAAGGAGGGACTGTGACTACTATAACTATACTGCTACTTTGATAGTATATTTTAGAATTATATTTTATAACTGTATTTGATTTTATACTGCTATTTGGTGTATTTATGTCAGCACATAAGAGTGTATTACTGTATGTATGATTGGCCAATATCTGGCACGATTTTATAGGTTGAGATTAAATTAGATTTAATTGACTTCTTGTGAGCTGGCCATCTTTTTGTATAAAAAATCTATTATGCCTTATTATTTGTATAATAAATACCCAAAATGGCAAAGCCATTAAAAATTCACATGTTCAGTACAGACTGACAGTGGGCCCCCAAAATAATTTCCTCTAGTGGGCTCAAGGTGGGTGTTACAATATATTGACTGTAACTTAAATGGGTTGTCCAGGCTAAAGATATTAATGACTTATCCTCAGGCATCCATAGGTACCTGGCCACCCCAATAATAAGTTGTTTCCGACAGCCGCCAGTGGACACAGACAGCGCCATACACTGTGTAGAGGCCAGTAGTAAATGACAGCTGAGTTGCAGTACACCAAAAACTACACTGTGTACAGAGCCTTCTGCTTCCACTTTATACATCGAATAGCTTCCAGTGCTGTGGCTTCCCGAAAAAGCTGATTGGTGGGGGTGCGAGGTGTTGGACCACTACATATCTGATATTAATGCCTTACTATTGTGATGATGTAAAACTTCCTAAGGCTTTTTGGCTTTTTTGTTTTGAGATATATAAATATATACAGTATATATATATTATACACCTGTATGTATATATATATATATATATATATATATATTATATTTAGTCATAGGCTACTGATGTCATACATTTCAATGTGTCAATTTCTCAGCTTTGGTGTATTATAATAAAGTCATATTATTGTTTGTCCAACAAAAAAAGAGAACATGGATCGCACATCCACATGCCATGCATTGATCTATCACTGCTTCTCAGCACAATTGATATCGCTTCTTAGTGTAAATAAAAGTATACCGCCCCCTAAAATACATACTGTACACGTGACATTGGTATACATTTTGATCAAAAGACATAAGCCCACTCACCACGCCAAGTTTGCCTCCACGAGTGGGCACCTACTCTTATTTGGTGCAGCACCACATGGCGACCACTGACGCTACATCACCGTACCAGCAGGCGGCGGGACCCAGCAGTCTAACAGCACCCTTGCTGGTAGACAAAGCCATTTTGGCACTGGGTCTTACCAATCCACCAGCACGGCATCACCGCACAATGTGAACACATTCCGTGAGCTCTCAGGAACCTTTTGTTAGATAATATTGTTTCTGTTGATTCATAGACTGTATTATATTCTAGTGATGTCACAATAATGTTTGTCTTTATCTCTAAGTCATAGTAGGCTGCGTGTTCACTTTTAAGCTATGAGTCATGATGACATAAAAATATTTTTTTTGTTCTACACTTTTGATATGGTCATGATGTCCCATTAGTGTTGCCAGTATTGTCTCTACCTTTATTTACAGTGTGTATTCTATTTCGAAGATATAACACTAGAGTGTCCTTATTTCTAGGCTTTGATGTCACAACAACCTTTGTGTTCATTTATGAGCTGCGTTCTATTGTGATGATCTCATAATATGGTTTGTCTGTTTTCTTCTGTAGTGATTTCACAATAGCAATGGTCTTTATTGTTGAGCTGAGTCCTATTTTGTTGATGTCACTGCTGTGAAGATTGTTCGTCTTTATTGCTAGGATATACTTTATGATGATGTCACATTAGTGTTTGTTTTTTATTCCTATGTTGTACCTACTATTATGATTAGAGATGAGCGAAAGTTGATGTAGTGGAATTTGATCCGAATTTCAAGAAAAATTCGATTCGCACCGAATCCGAATTTCCTCACGCTTCGTGGTAACGAATGGCATTTTTTCCTAAAATGGCTGCTGCATGTGTCAGGACATAAAGCAAGGAACTCTGGGAGCAAGGGATCACCCACAATGCCATGCATGCAGCCAATCAGTAGCCAGCCATCCCTGTGATGTCACAGCTCTATAAATAGCCTCTGCCATCTTGGATTCAGCCATTTTACAGTGTACTTAGTGCAGGGATAGGGAAGAATCATTCCACAGTATTGAAGCAGAACCTTCTTTCAGTAGGACAGGTTAAAGCCTGGGTAGTAGGAACAATCCTATTACACCTTGCTGCACTGACTGAGGATCCTAATTGCCATTATACAGTCATGTGAAAAAATTAGGACACCCTTTGAAAGCATGTGGTTTTTTGTAACATTTTTAATAAAAGGTTATTTCATCTCCGTTTCAACAATACAGAGAGATTAAAGTAATCCGACTAAACAAAGAAAACTGAAGAAAAGTCTTTTCAAGATCTTCTGTAAATGTCATTCTACAAAAATGCCTATTCTAACTGAGGAAAAAGATAGGACACCCTTGCCCCTAATAGCGAGTGTTACCTCCTTTGGCTGAAATAACTGCAGTGAGACGGTTCTTGTAGCCATCTACCAGTCTTCGACATCGGTCTGAGGAAATTTTACCCCACTCCTCAATGCAGAACTTTTTCAGCTGTGAGATGTTTGAGGGGTTTCTTGCATGTACAGCCCTTTTCAAGTCACCCCACAGCATCTCAATGGGATTCAAATCTGGACTTTGACTTGGCCATTCCAGGACTCTCCATTTCTTCTTTTTCAGCCAATCTTTGGTTGATTTACTAGTATGTTTTGGGTCATTGTCATGTTGCATGGTCCAGTTCCGCTTCAGCTTTAATTTTCTAACTGATGGTCTCACATGTTCTTCAAGCACCTTCTGATACACAGTAGAATTCATCGTGGATTCTATGATGGTGAGCTGACCAGGTCCTGCTGCAGCAAAGCAGCCCCAAACCATGACACTTCCACCTCCATGCTTCACAGTCGGTATGAGGTTCTTTTCTTGGAATGCTGTGTTTGGTTTACGCCAAACATGTCCTCTGCTGTTGTGTCCAAATAATTCAATTTTGGACTCATCTGTCCAAATAACATTATTCCAGAAGTCCTGGTCTTTGTCAACTTTATCTCTGGCAAATGTCAGTCTGGCCTCGATGTTTCTCTTGGAAAGCAAGGGTTTCCTCCTTGCACACCTCCCATGCAAGTTAAACTTGTACAGTCTCTTTCTGATTGTAGAGGCATGTACTTCTACATCAACAGTAGCCAGAGCCTGCTGTAGTTCTCGAGATGACACTTTAGGGTTTTTGGAGACCTCTTTTAGCATCTTGCGGTCTGCTCTTGGGGTGAACTTGCTGGGGCGACCAGTCCTGGGCATGTTGGCAGTTGTTTTGAAAGCCCTCCACTTGTAGACCATCTTCCGGACAGTGGAATGGCTGATTTCAAAATCTTTTGAGATCTTTTAAAATCCCTTCCCAGACTCATAGGCTGCTACAATCTTTTTTCTGAAGTCCTCTGACAGCTCTTTTGCTCTCACCATGGTGCTCACTCTCACTTCAACAGTCAGGAGCACACCAAACTAAATGTCTGAGGTTTAAATAGGGCAAGCCTCATTCAACATGCAGAGTAACGATCTACTAATTATGTGCACCTGGTGTGATATACCTGTGTGAGATCTGAGCCAATTTAAGAGGGAATACATGTGAGGGTGTCCTATCTTTTTCCTCAGTTAGAATAGGCATTTTTGTAGAATGACATTTACAGAAGATCTGGAAAAGACTTTTCTTCAGTTTTCTTTGTTTAGTTGGATTACTTTAATCTCTCTGTATTGTTGAAACGGAGATGAAATAACCTTTTATTAAAAATGTTACAAAAAAAACACATGCTTTCAAAGGGTGTCCTAATTTTTTCACATGACTGTACATCTCTGTAATTTCAGCAAACCATTCTTGTTATTGGGGTGCAAGTGCTGTTTAACCGCTTGCCGCCACGCTAACGCCGAAAGGCGGCTCTCCCAGGTCACACTAACGCCAATAGGCGTCATCTCGCGTGAGCCGAGATTTCCTGTGAATGCGCGCACGCAGGCGCGCGCGCTCACAGGAACGGAAGGTAAGCGAGTGGATCTCCAGCCTGCCAGCAGCGATCGCTCGCTGGCAGGCTGGAGATGTGATTTTTTTAACCCCTAACAGGTATATTAGACGCTGTTTTGATAACAGCGTCTAATATACCTGCTACCTGGTCCTCTGGTGGTCCCTTTTGTTAGGATCGACCACCAGAGGACTCAGGCAGCTCACTAAAGTAGCACCAAACACCACTACACTACACTACACCCCCCCCCCCTGTCACTTATTAACCCTTTATAAACCACTGATCAGCCCATATAGACTCCCTGATCACCCCCCTGTCATTGATCACAACCCTGTCATTGATCACCCCCCTGTAAGGCTCCATTCAGAGGTCCGTATGATTTTTACGGATCCACGGATACATGGATCGGATCCGCAAAACGCATACGGACGTCTGAATGGAGCCTTACAGGGGGGTGATCAATGACAGAGGGGTGATCATGCATATAGACTTCCTGATCACTTCCCTGTCATTGATCACCCCCCTGTCATTGATCACCCCCCTGTAAGGCTCCATTCAGACGTCCGTATGATTTTTACGGATCCACTGATACATGGATCGGATCCGCAAAACACATGCGGACGTCTGAATGGAGCCTTACAGGGGGCTGATCAATGACAGAGGAGTGATCACCCATATAGACTCCCTGATCACCTCCGTCATTGATCACCCCCCTGTAAGGCTCCATTCAGACGTCCGTATGATTTTTACGGATCCACAGATACATGGATCGGATCCGCAAAACGCATACAGACGTCTGAATGGAGCCTTACAGGGGGGTGATCAGTGACAGGGGGGTGATCACCCCATATACACTCCCTGATCACCCCCTGTCATTGATCACCCCCCTGTCATTGATCACCCCCCTGTAAGGCTCCATTCAGACGTCCGTATGATTTTTTACGGATCCACGGATACATGGATCGGATCCGCAAAACACATGCGGACGTCTGAATGGAGCCTTACAGGGGGGTGATCAATGACAGAGGGGTGATCACCCATATAGACTCCCTAATCACCTCCGTCATTGATCACCCCCCTGTAAGGCTCCATTCAGACGTCCGCATGTGTTTTGCGGATCCGATCCATGTATCAGTGGATCCGTAAAAAATCATACGGACTTCTGAATGGAGCCTTACAGGGGGGTGATCAATGACGGAGGTGATCAGGGAGTCTATATGGGTGATCACCCCTCTGTCATTGATCACCCCCCTGTAAGGCTCCATTCAGACGTCCGCATGTGTTTTGCGGATCCGATCCATGTATCCGTGGATCCGTAAAAAATCATACGGACGTCTGAATGGAGCCTTACAGGGGGGTGATCAATGACGAAGGTGATCAGGGAGTCTATATGGGTGATCACCCCTCTGTCATTGATCACCCCCCTGTAAGGCTCCATTCAGACGTCCGCATGTGTTTTGCGGATCCGATCCATGTATCCGTGGAGCCGTAAAAAATCATACGGACGTCTGAATGGAGCCTTACAGGGGGGTGATCAATGACGAAGGTGATAAGGGAGTCTATATGGGTGATCACCCCTCTGTCATTGATCACCCCCCTGTAAGGCTCCATTCAGACGTCCGCATGTGTTTTGCGGATCCAATCCATGTATCCGTGGATCCGTAAAAAATCATACGGACGTCTGAATGGAGCCTTACAGGGGGGTGATCAATGACAGGGGTGTGATCAATGACAGGGGGGTGATCACCCCATATAGATTCCCTGATCACCCCCCTGTCATTGATCACCCCCTGTAAGGCACCATTTAGACATTTTTTTGGGCCCAAGTTAGCGGAAAGTTTTTGTTTTTGTTTTTTCTTACTAAGTCTCATATTCCACTAACTTGTGTAAAAAAATAAAATCTCACATGAACTCACCATACCCCTCACGGAATCCAAATGCGTAAATTTTTTTAGACATTTATATTCCAGACTTCTTCTGACGCTGTAGGGCCGCTAAAATTCCAGGGCAGTATAAGTACCCCACATGTGACCCCATTCCGGAACGAAGACACCCCAAGGTATTCCATGAGGGGAATATTGAGTCCATGAAAGATTGAAATTTTTGTCCCAAGTTAGCGGAAAGGGAGACTTTGTGAGAAAATACAAAGAAAATCAATTTCCGCTAACTTGTGCCCAAAAAAAAAAAATTCTATGAACTCGCCAGGCCCCTCATTGAATACCTTAGGGTGTCTTCTTTCCAAAATGGGGTCACATGTGGGGTATTTATACTGCCCTGGCATGTTAGGGTCCCGAAAGCGTGAGAAGAAGTCTGGGATCCAAATGTCTAAAAATGCCCTCCTAAAAGGAATTTGGGCCGCTTTGCGCATCTAGGCTGCAAAAAAGTGTCACACATGTGGTATCGCCGTACTCAGGAGAAGTTGGGGAATGTGTTTTGGGGTGTCATTTTACATATACCCATGCTGGGTGAGATAAATATCTTGGTCAAATGCCAACTTTGTATAAAAAAATGGGAAAAATTGTCTTTTGCAGAGATATTTCTCTCACCCAGCATGGGTATATGTAAAATGACACCCCAAAACACATTCCCCAACTTCTCCTGAGCACGGCGATACCAGATGTGTGTCACTTTTTTGCCGCCTAGGTGGGCAAAGGGGCACACATTCCAAAGAGCACCTTTCAGATTTCACAGGTCCTTTTTTACACATTTTGATTTCAAACTACTTACCACACATTAGGGCCCCTAGAATGCCAGGGCAGTATAACTACCCCACAAGTGACCCCATTTTGGAAAGAAGACACCCCAAGGTATTCCGTGAGGGGCATGGCGAGTTCCTAGAATGTTTTATTTTTTGTCACAAGTTAGCGGAAAATGATGATTTTTTTATTTATTTTTTCCTTACAAAGTCTCATATTCCACTAACTTGTGACAAAAAATAAAAAATTCCAGGAACCCGCCATGCCCCTCACGGAATACCTTGCGGTGTCTTCTTTCCAAAATGGGGTCACTTGTGGGTTAGTTATACTGCCCTGGCAATTTAGGGGCCCTAATGTGTGGTTAGTAGTTTGAAATCAAAATCTGTAAAAAATGGCCGGTGAAATCCTAAAGGTGCTCTTTGGAATGTGGGCCCCTTTGCCCACCCAGGCTGCAAAAAAGTGTCACACATCTGGTATCGCCGTACTCAGGAGAAGTTGGGCAATGTGTTTTGGGGTGTCATTTTACATATACCCATGCTGGGTGATATAAATATCTTGGTCAAATGCCAACTGTGTATAAAAAAATGGGAAAAGTTGTCTTTTGCCAAGATATTTCTCTCACCCAGCATGGGTATATGTAAAATGACACCCCAAAACACATTCCCCAACTTCTCCTGAGCACGGCGATACCAGATGTGTGTCACTTTTTTGCCGCCTAGGTGGGCAAAGGGGCACACATTCCAAAGAGCACCTTTCAGATTTCACAGGTCCTTTTTTACACATTTTGATTTCAAACTACTTACCACACATTAGGGCCCCTAGAATGCCAGGGCAGTATAACTACCCCACAAGTGACCCCATTTTGGAAAGAAGACACCCCAAGGTATTCCGTGAGGGGCATGGCGAGTTCCTAGAATTTTTTATTTTTTGTCACAAGTTAGCGGAAAATGATGATTTTTTATTTATTTTTTCCTTACAAAGTCTCATATTCCACTAACTTGTGACAAAAAATAAAAAATTCCAGGAACTCGCCATGCCCCTCACGGAATACCTTGCGGTGTCTTCTTTCCAAAATGGGGTCACTTGTGGGTTAGTTATACTGCCCTGGCAATTTAGGGGCCCTAATGTGTGGTTAGTAGTTTGAAATCAAAATCTGTAAAAAATGGCCGGTGAAATCCTAAAGGTGCTCTTTGGAATGTGGGCCCCTTTGCCCACCCAGGCTGCAAAAAAGTGTCACACATCTGGTATCGCCGTACTCAGGAGAAGTTGGGCAATGTGTTTTGGGTTGTCATTTTACATATACCCATGCTGGGTGATATAAATATCTTGGTCAAATGCCAACTGTGTATAAAAAAATGGGAAAAGTTGTCTTTTGCCAAGATATTTCTCTCACCCAGCATGGGTATATGTAAAATGACACCCCAAAACACATTCCCCAACTTCTCCTGAGTACGGCGATACCAGATGTGTGTCACTTTTTTGCCGCCTAGGTGGGCAAAGGGGCACACATTCCAAAGAGCACCTTTCGGATTTCACAGGCCATTTTTTACACATTTTGATTTCAAACTACTAACCACACATTAGGGCCCCTAGAATGCCAGGGCAGTATAACTACCCCACAAGTGACCCCATTTTGGAAAGAAGACACCCCAAGGTATTTCGTGATGGGCATAGTGAGTTCATGGAAGTTTTTATTTTTTGTCACAAGTTAGTGGAATATGAGACTTTGTAAGAAAAAAAAAATAATAATAATAAATCATCATTTTCCGCTAACTTGTGACAAAAAATAAGAAGTTCTATGAACTCACTATGCCCATCAGCGAATACCTTAGGGTGCCTACTTTCCGAAATGGGGTCATTTGTGGGGTTTTTCTACTGTCTGGGCATTGTAGAACCTCAGGAAACATGACAGGTGCTCAGAAAGTCAGAGCTGCTTCAAAAAGCGGAAATTCACATTTTTGTACCATAGTTTGTAAACGCTATAACTTTTACCCAAACCATTTTTTTTTTACCCAAACATTTTTTTTAATCAAAGACATGTAGAACAATAAATTTAGCGAAAAATTTATATATGGATGTCGTTTTTTTTTGCTAAATTTTACAACTGAAAGTGAAAAATGTCATTTTTTTGCAAAAAAAATGTTAAATTTCGATTAATAACAAAAAAAGTAAAAATGTCAGCTGCAATAAAATACCACCAAATGAAAGCTCTATTAGTGAGAAGAAAAGGAGGTAAAATTAATTTGGGTGGTAAGTTGCATGACCGAGCAATAAACCGCTAAAGTTGTGGAGTACCGATTTGTAAAAAAGGGCCTGGTCACTAGGGGGGTATAAACCTGTGGTCCTTAAGTGGTTAATACAGCCATTAACAGGGTTTATTACAAGGAAATATTTGTACGTCCTATTTGCCCTTGTGCGCTGCAGTTATATGTTCTAAAGCATTTTTGGCTTGTATTAGTGGGAAAAAAGGGCTTATTAGCCGTTGTGTGGTGAAGTAAGAAAATGGTGTGTATTAGTGGCTAGACCTGGAGCAGGACCTGAACCAAAAGGTGGTACCATACTTGGACAGCACCCTGCCACCCCACATTGAAGATACGCTGGACTACTGGGCAGTCAGACTAGATTTGTGGCCGCAACTGGCAGAGTTTGCCCTGGAAAAGCTGTCCTGCCCGGCCAGTAGTGTGGCATCAGAGCGGGTGTTTAGTGCGGCGAGGACCATAGTTACCCCAAGAAGAACTCGCCTGTCCACCCAAAATGTGGAGAGACTGACCTTTGTCAAGATGAATCAGGCGTGGATCAGCCAGGATTTCCACCCACCAATGCCTGATGCATCAGACTAGATCCTCCATAGTGCCACACCAACACTTTGACAAAAGAGACCGGTTTCTTCTGGCTACCTGCCTCAGCTACTATTCTGCCACCTGCCTGAGGCCACACATCTGTTGCCAAGTGCTCCTTCTTTCACCCACCATATTCAGCTGGTACTGGTATTGCCACCCACCTCCCCTCTCTGTCAACGGGTCACTCTGTGGTCTCCTGATGCTGCTGCCACCTCATCACTCAGGTATCCTTATGATACTGCTGCCACCTCCATACTGTCCTCCTCCTGATGCAGCTGCTGCTTCCACCTCCACACTGTCATTGTCCAACCCTGTGGCCTCCTGATGCTGCTGCTGCCGCCACCTCCACACTCTGTCATTGTGCCACTCTGTGACCTCCTGATGCACAACGGATCCTGTCTATGTAACAGCTGTAAGGCCTGCATGACATGGTCCCTATTTTGCATCAGAATAGGCTTATGATTTGGTAGCCAAAAGCAGGAGTGGGTACAAAACAGAGAAAACATGCAAATATTCCATTGACGTGTCATCTATATTTTGGTTCCACTCCTGTTTTTTTGGGCTTTAGCAATACTGATGGATTACTGACCAAATGTTGACCGAGTGAAGGCGGATACTCCACAGACAGGATCCGTTTTTTGGGGGTTATTGTTCTGACGGATCAGAGGAAGGGCAAAATAATCAGTGACGTCAACACAAACTTACTGCTGACACCCTCTCCACTCTGTCGGGGGGGGGGGGGGGCTCTACTTGTATAAGCGTTTAATAGAACAGGTTCTATAGAAATCTATGTGGAATCAGTGAATTGGTGTAAAAGGAGTGCGCTCTTTCACGCTATAGTAAGATCTTGGGCCTCTGCACGGTTCTTTATACCTGGCGCTAACATTGACCTATAAGGCTGAGTTCACACTTGAGTTATTTGGTCAGTTTTGGCCCCATAACTGCCAAATAAGTGAAGTGTGCAGTGATTCTAAGAGCAACGCCTGTCATCTGCATGTCATACTGACTCACAGTATTGTTTAACTACCACAGCTCCCTATGCGTGTTACTGCAAGGCACAGTGTTCTATACCACTATAAAGGCTCTCTGCAGCCAGGAAATAGCCGTTTTTTAACGCGATTCGCCACAAATAAATTCGGATCGAACCAAATTTTTTCAGGAAATTCAGCGAACCGGCCAAATCAAATTTTTAAGAAATTCGCTCACCTCTAATTATGATGTCACACGGCTCATCTATTTTATTCATGTCTTTTATTTACATTCTTTGTTCTATTGTGGTTTTTATTTCTAGGCTGTATCTACTATTATGATGTCACACGGGTCATCTATTTTAATGATACCATTCATTTACATGCTTTGTTCTATTGTGATTATTTCAGGAGTGTTTTTTTTTTTTGTTATGGCAGAGTGCATTCCACTGAGGTGATGTTACAAAGGACTGTATCTCCATCTATAAACTACCGTATGTTCCTCATGTCAAGCAGTAAGCTGCCAGCTGTTCTACTTGTTATCTAGATTTATGAAGTATGTCTTATCTAATCTTTTTTATTTTTTTTTGTGTGGTTCAAATGGATGCTTGTGCTCATCCTTATCAACACGGCCCTAGGCATCTTAATAAACTTCACAATGATGCAACAACATCCAACGAACATTGCAATATATAAATTATTATCCTGAAAGCAATTTTTATCTTTTATATATATATATATATATATATATATATATATATATATATATACAGGGAGTGCAGAATTATTAGGCAAATGAGTATTTTGACCACATCATCCTCTTTATGCATGTTGTCTTACTCCAAGCTGTATAGGCTTGAAAGCCTACTACCAATTAAGCATATTAGGTGATGTGCATCTCTGTAATGAGAAGGGGTGTGGTCTAATGACATCAACACCCTATATCAGGTGTGCATAATTATTAGGCAACTTCCTTTCCTTTGGCAAAATGGGTCAAAAGAAGGACTTGACAGGCTCAGAAAAGTCAAAAATAGTGAGATATCTTGCAGAGGGATGCAGCACTCTTAAATTGCAAAGCTTCTGAAGCGTGATCATCGAACAATCAAGCGTTTCATTCAAAATAGTCAACAGGGTCGCAAGAAGCGTGTGAAAAAACCAACGCGCAAAATAACTGCCCATGAACTGAGAAAAGTCAAGCGTGCAGCTGCCAAGATGCCACTTGCCACCAGTTTGGCCATATTTCAGAGCTGCAACATCACTGGAGTGCCCAAAAGCACAAGGTGTGCAATACTCAGAGACATGGCCAAGGTAAGAAAGGCTGAAAGACGACCACCACTGAACAAGACACACAAGCTGAAACGTCAAGACTGGGCCAAGAAATATCTCAAGACTGATTTTTCTAAGGTTTTATGGACTGATGAAATGAGAGTGAGTCTTGATGAGCCAGATGGATGGGCCCGTGGCTGGATTGGTAAAGGGCAGAGAGCTCCAGTCCGACTCAGACGCCAGCAAGGTGGAGGTGGAGTACTGGTTTGGGCTGGTATCATCAAAGATGAGCTTGTGGGGCCTTTTCGGGTTGAGGATGGAGTCAAGCTCAACTCCCAGTCCTACTGCCAGTTTCTGGAAGACACCTTCTTCAAGCAGTGGTACAGGAAGAAGTCTGCATCCTTCAAGAAAAACATGATTTTCATGCAGGACAATGCTCCATCACACGCGTCCAAGTACTCCACAGCGTGGCTGGCAAGAAAGGGTATAAAAGAAGAAAATCTAATGACATGGCCTCCTTGTTCACCTGATCTGAACCCCATTGAGAACCTGTGGTCCATCATCAAATGTGAGATTTACAAGGAGGGAAAACAGTACACCTCTCTGAACAGTGTCTGGGAGGCTGTGGTTGCTGCTGCACGCAATGTTGATGGTGAACAGATCAAAACACTGACAGAATCCATGGATGGCAGGCTTTTGAGTGTCCTTGCAAAGAAAGGTGGCTATATTGGTCACTGATTTGTTTTTGTTTTGTTTTTGAATGTCATAAATGTATATTTGTGAATGTTGAGATGTTATATTGGTTTCACTGGTAAAAATAAATAATTGAAATGGGTATATATTTGTTTTTTGTTAAGTTGCCTAATAATTATGCACAGTAATAGTCACCTGCACACACAGATATCCCCCTAAAATAGCTAAAACTAAAAGCAAACTAAAAACTCCTTCCAAAAATATTCAGCTTTGATATTAATGAGTTTTTTGGGTTCATTGAGAACATGGTTGTTGTTCAATAATAAAATTAATCCTCAAAAATACAACTTGCCTAATAATTCTGCACTCCCTGTATATCTATATATAAATATATATATATACACACACACACAATATATATATATATATATATATATATATATATATAAAATGTATGTTATATAATATATCCATCCTTTTAAGTACTATGAAATGTATTTATAATATGGCATAGCTCCAGTACCTTTCATATTATTTTAATATTCTTTAATCATGTAAACAAATGTTGAATATTCTTTATTAAGCCTGTGATAGTTGCATCAGGATATTTTATACTGACTAAATACAGAGAGAGTCTCTTGACTTGTTATAAAAATAACCTCTTGGAATAATTCTGTCTGCATGTATTAATCCTGAGGAAAGATAAACCGCAGTCGTCACATATTATCAGTCAGTGCACAAAAGCAGCCAGCTGTTTCTATCAAGTAAATCTCACGTGTACATCCTCAGGAGTGTTATCTGGGAGATTAGAGAGAAAGTTCTTTTTCTGCACCAACGAATGGCAGCTAACAAAAAGGAGCCTGTCTGCATACTATACACGTAACAAATAATCTAAAAAGATTGGATTCCTGATTTCCTGCATTTTATTCCAAAGAGGATTCTGCTCTGTTCAAAAAGGTACATACACTTTCATAAAAAAAAAAATTCATACATCTAAAATGAGAAACGTAGCACCTGAGCAAGTAGTCTTAAAGGGGTTCCCCAGGCTTTGTAGAAAAACCTGGTGTGTTCTGACCCTGGGGATTAAAGATTTGTTAGTACAAACCGGATTCCCAAAAAGTTGGGACACTAAACACATTGTGAATAAAAACGGAATGCAATGATGTGGACATGGCAAATGTCAATATTTTATTTGTAATAGAACGTAGATGACAGATCAAACGTTTAATCCGAGTAAATGTATAATTTTAAAGGAAAAATATGTTGATTCAAATTTTCACGGTGTCAACAAATCCCAAAAAAGTTGGGACAAGTAGCAATAAGAGGCTGGAAAAAGTAAATTTGAGCATAACGAAGAGCTGGAAGACCAATTAACACTAATTAGGTCAATTGGCAACATGATTGGGTATAAAAAGAGCTTCTCAGAGTGGCAGTGTCTCTCAGAAGCCAAGATGGGTAGAGGATCACCCATTCCCACAATGTTGCGCAGAAAGATAGTGGAGCAATATCAGAAAGGTGTTACCCAGCGAAAAATTGCAAAGACTTAGCATCTATCATCATCAACTGTGCATAACATCATCCGAAGATTCAGAGAATCTGGAACAATCTCTGTGCGTAAGGATCAAGGCCGTAAAACCATACTGGATGCCCGTGATCTCCGGGCCCTTAAGCGACACTGCACCACAAACAGGAATGCTACTGTAAAGGAAATCACAGAATGGGCTCAGGAATACTTCCAGAAACCATTGTCAGTGAACACAATCCATCGTGCCATCCGCCGTTGCCAGCTGAAACTCTACAGTGCAAAGAAGAAGCCATTTCTAAGCAAGATCCACAAGCTCAGGCGTTTTCACTGGGCCAGGGATCATTTAAAATGGAGTGTGGCAAAATGGAAGACTGCTCTGTGGTCAGACGAGTCACGATTCGAAGTTCTTTTTGGAAATCTGGGACGCCATGTAACCCAGACCAAAGAGGACAAGGACAACCCAAATTGTTATCAACACTCAGTTCAGAAGCCTGCATCTCTGATGGTATGGGGTTGCATGAGTGCGTGTGGCATGGGCAGCTTGCATGTCTGGAAAGGCACCATCAATGCAGAAAAATATATTCAGGTTCTAGAACAACATATGCTCCCATCCAGACGTCATCTCTTTCAGGGAAGACCCTGCATTTTTCAACAAGATAATGCCAGACCACATTCTGCATCAATCACAACATCATGGCTGCCTAGGAGAAGGATCCGGGTACTGAAATGGCCAGTCTGCAGTCCAGATCTTTCACCTATAGAGAACATTTGGCGCATCATAAAGAGGAAGGTGCAACAAAGAAGGCCCAAGACGATTGAACAGTTAGAGGCCTGTATTAGACAAGAATGGGAGAGTATTCCTATTTCTAAACTTGAGAAACTGGTCTCCTCGGTCCCCAGATGTCTGTTGAGTGTTGTAAGAAGAAGGGGAGATGCCACACAGTGGTGAAAATGGCCTTGTCCCAACTTTTTGGGGATTTGTTGACACCATGAAATTCTGATTCAACATATATTTCCCTTAAAATTTTACATTTTCTCAGTTTAAACTTTTGTTCCGTGATTTATGTTCTATTCTGAATAAAATATTAGAAGTTGGCACCTCCACATCATTGCATTCAGTTTTTATTCACGATTTGTATAGTGTCCCAACTTTTTGGGAATCCGGTTTGTATTTACCCTTCTATTTGGCCACTGATGCTGCTGTCTCAGCTGTGCTCAGACCGACTGTGGACCAGATGTGTTCATCTTCCTGTTCAGCTGCATATGCAGTATACAGTATGCAGCTGAACATGAAGACTCAGGAACACATCTGGTCCGGACCAGAGCAGAAGAGCCTGTAGCTGGTCCTAGCACAGCAGATATAGCGGCATCAGCAGGTAAGTACTAACAAAGCGATCTTTCCTCCACATAGTCAGAACATTGTAAAGAATGGAGAACTCCTTTAACTAAATATATTCTATTGTTTTGGGTGTGCAACACCTATGCATACCTATGTGTCTCGATGGTCACAGACTACAAAGGAAGCCTGTTTGTAGTCAGCAAGAGAGAGACAGATAAAATTGAGCAACATACTGTAGGTACACATGGTTTGTAAGTAGTTTATAACCTAAGGTGTTGCTATAGGCCTGCAGTGATGGCTAACCTCCGGCACTCCAGCTGTGGTGAAACTATGACTCCCAGCATACTCTATTCATTTCTGTAGAGTTCTGAGAACAGCCAAGCAAGAGTGCATCTTGGGAGTTGTAGTTTTACCACATCTGGAGTGCTTGAGGTTAGCCATCACAGCTATAGTGGATGTAGAAATCACAGTTGTGACCAGAGTCCTAAGCTGAGGGGGGCCCACAAGAAATAAGTAGCTACAATGTTGGAGCTTTGTGAGATGAGTAGCAACTAGACCCCACCAGGAATCTTAAACTTAACCCTTTCACTGCCATAAACCACCAGTAAAACTGACATTTAACCCTTCCTGCCCTAACGCATCAGGTATACTACCATTAAATACTTCATTGCCCTAGACCACCAAGGATGCTTATATTAACCCCTTTCCTACCCTAGACCACTAGTTAGACTGTCATTAACACTTTCACTAGCCTAGACCACTAGTTATGCATTAATCTATTCACTACTCTAGACCACCAGGGATGCTGATAGTCATACCTTTACTGCCATCAAACACCAGAGAAACAGATATTAACCCCTTTACAACCCTAGACCACCAGGGATGTACATAACAACTTTCATAGCCTGCCTGGATGCGTTGTGTCTTCTTTGTGTCTGCCTGGATGCTTGTGTTGACTTCTTTATTGTTAACAAGAGTGTTAACATTTATTATATGCTGTTCTTTACTTCTGGCTTAGAGGGAGCAGTGCCCAGGTCCCTAACTGCCATGCTCACTAGCTATGAAGTCTTCGATGGAATATTAGCAGTGATGCCAATGAAAGTCAAAAGTGGGTCGTGACTGGCCAACATGTGCTGTAGTCAAAGTTGCTTAATTTATTTAATTAGGATTCATTAGTGCAAAATCAAAAGTCAAGATCAAGGGGTCAAAAGAACCGGTGCCCAACCATGTTACAGATCTATATATCCCAGCTATATCCTTCTGTAACAGTGGCTGCAGTACACCGCTGTTCCCCTGCTTACCGCCGTGGTCCTGGGCGCCGCACTCAGTGGTGATCCTTCTATCCACCACTGCAGCTGTACATGCTGTGCTGCTGAGGATTCCGTTCCACAGGTTCCACACAGCTCTGGCCACAGCATGCTTGCTGCTGGTTTCGTGTTACACTGTCCTAGGGGAAGTGCGCATCACTCCCTGTGCTGCATGGCTTGGGTCATGTGACCTCGCTGACCAACCCAGGCTCTCCTGCAGGTACTTAAGTCGCTCAGCCCCCTTCACGGATGCCTCAGTGTCAAGGTCCTTGTGTTTGCTAAGTTCCTGATACTCTCGTGTGCTCCTGACTTAAACTGTTCCTGGGATTCTGCTACTCATCTGATCCCTGCCTATTTGACTTGACTCTCCTGTTGCCGACCCGGATTGCCTGACATGTTAGGATAATTGCAGGTCTGTGGAAGGTCATAAAGACTAAAAACTTTTAACAAATTAGCCAATGTCTTGAAATAAACCGTATTTAAAAGGATATTGAAAGTGCTGATATCCTTACTGTTAACCATATGGCATAATATCGATACAAACCTTAAAAAAAATATATTTAACTCTATAGTAAAATATTACCATCACCGAACATAAACAGCCTGGCATAAAACATAGCATTTATAAAATAACTTAATACTAAATGGGAAAAAGAAATTACAATCAAGACTTGCTGTTTCAGCAGATACATGGGAACAAACATTACCACAGCACAGTTGTGTTATCTCATGCAAAGTATAAAAACATGTTAAAAAATATTTGCAATACAAATTAAATTTAAGTTCAACATTATGCTAGTACAACTCAAAATGTACAAAATCACATAAATCAGAAAAAAAGCAAGTCTATTTTTCTGCTTTGTCCATTCTTTATTGGGTATGTTACTTATTGTATGTATTGCATTGTTTGAGTAAAAGTAGCTTTTCACATTTTTGTATTTTGTACAAATCTGATCTGGAGGCTGAGGTCTCAAACCCAAATGAATTATACTACTGGCGGTGCCTTTCCACTGGCAGCATAAATGTTTTATGATTTGTGTTATCATTACTTGAGTCCTATGATGGAAAAGTCACATTGCGTCTCATAGTCCGAATGCTAATGACAAATGGGAGATGAAGGAGCAGTGAGGGAAGTGCTGCGTGGCTGCACTTACCCTCCCTGGTCTTCTTCTGGGCCAAGCTCTTTACTGTGTCCTGATGGCAAACAGCATCAAGACGCAGTGCATGTAGGCATGCACTATGACCTGACACTGTGCGACATCAGATCACAGAGCAGTGCAGGCCGGAATAAGACCTGAGAGCAGTGTGCGGTAGCACCGTTCGGAGCAAGCGAGGTAAGTTTATAATTTTTTTTCGCTTCTGATCTGAGGTCTGAAGGGGGTCCAATCTGAGGCTGATGGAGGACTGATCGGAGGTTGATGAAAGTTGGTGGGGTCTTATCTAAGGCAAATGGAGCTTGAGGGTCTAATCTGATGCTGATGCAGCTTGGGGGTCTGATGAGGGTCTGATCTGAGGCTGATTGAGCTTAGGGGTCTGATGAGGGTCTGAGCTGAAGCTGATTGAGCTTGAGGGTCTGAGCTGAGGTCAGATTTTTTTTTTGTTTTTTTTCCTCCTCCAAATTCTAGGTGCATCCTATAGTCTGAAAAATATGGTGTAAGTGTATATATATATATATATATATATATATATATATATATAAAATCAGACATACTCTAAGTATGTAAAAAGATAAGAAAATCTTCTTGATAGAAGTTAAACTGAATTTTCCATATAATCTGGAACAGGTCAACTCCCTTGAAAACATAGCTCAGTGATTCCACATGTGACATTTGGCTATGGATAGCCTAAAGGGATTCTTTGACTTTTTCTTACTGATGATCTATCTTTTGGAACTGATTAGTGGGGGTTTGACTTGTGGGACCCCCACCGATCAGCTGTTTGAGAAGGCAGCATCGCTAGCAGTAACTTCTCGCTGCTCCCCGCAGGCCTGTGATGTCACGACTATGTCACATGGCCCCGACACAGCTCAACCCGATTGTAGTGAATCACTAAGATATGCCAGCAACATCTGATGACTGGGGATGCACCGACAAAGCAAAGTGGAGCCAGGAGGGGCTGAAGTTGTCTTCTGCCCTCCACTGATTGGACTTTGGTGGCATATCCCAGCCCCCTTAAACTTTATTCATTTTCATGCATCTGACTGGATATCACTGGGCCTAAAACAATGATCCTTGTTACTCTATCATATTTCATTGCTTCAATGATCTTTAGGTCAGAAGTAGTAGTCATGAGATGAAGAGGAATTGTCAGCTCCCTGAGGAATCAGATTACAGCTGCTGCCCATAGAGGTCTATGGAGGGGGGAGGAGTATGAGGGAACAGCTGCAGAGACAGAAAAACAAGCAAATAGAGATGCTGCTGCTTGTTTTAAGGGTTTTACTGCCATAGCCCAGTGCTGGATTCCCAGCTACACTGCTTAATGCTCTTATATAATGTCCTCTATGCCGTTGCTAGTTCAGTTAAGGCTGCTTTCACATCTATGCTTATTATTTCTGTTCTTCTGCTCTGCTATATAACAGCAGAATAACAAAAATAATGGAAGTGCCATATATGGCAAGCAACTGAAGCAAATGGAGCCTCACAGCCCCCATTGACTATAATGGAGTCCATTCGGTTTCTGTTCAGGAGAACATTTTATTAGTGGAGAAAAAAGTCCTGCATGCAGTCCTTTTTTCTCTGCTATTTTTGATTAATTCTGTGATGGAAGCCCCGAACAGAGCTTTCGACATATGTAAAAGCATCCTAAATCTGACAATTAAAGATAGAGCCTGAAGAGGGTAGAGAGATAAAAAGGCAGAAGTCATTGAATGGTCAGGACGGCTTTTCCTCATGTACACACACGTAGGCTTATTCTGAAATGTCACGAAAAATGATAGGTACTTTAAAACCGACCAGGAGGTGATGAAATGTCTTACAACCTTAACTTTATTAAGTGTAATTAACATACAAATTATCCAATATCTAATTAAAATAAATGGAATTCAATATCTAAATCTAGCGATACTTCAGGGACTAGATATAGAACCAATGCACCAGATGGAGGCCGTTACTTACACAGCTGTCTGACTGCACAAAAACAGAATAGTTCAGTGATTATTGGGGAGAGGGGGCAGTAACAATGTAGGAAAATGCAATGTCTTAGTCCATTTTGCATTACAATGTGTAAATGAAATTTAAACTGACCTATTAATCAGAACTCAATAAGGCAGCAATTTGTAGCAGAGAGTGTGAGTGTATAATTTGATTCTGAATGCATCCTCCACAAACTACTCCATCAACATTAATGTCAATAGGTCTTTTTTGTCCAGGAAAATAATTGGCTGATTGTCACTTTTGTACGTGCAATATAAATGGCCCCTGTCTCAGAAAACCTATAGATCAAAAACCTCTTCCATCACTTAACGTGCCCTCAGATATACAGCATATTTCAGGACTCCTGTATTAATGTACATGATATGCTAATTATGCTAATTACCATTTTATCTAAAAAGTATTTGTCAGCTCTCCTTATGTGTAAGGGTATTTTAAATACATATCTAATTACTGTTTGGTTCTTTCCTGTTTAATTATATTACCTTGCATATTGCTTGTAATGTAGTAAGTTAGGGATGGTAAGTTAACTTATACAAACCCATTGTTCTGTGTTAGATGACCATCAAGCTACAATCCAGAGTGGTTAACTCACAGGACATGCATACTCCACACTGGACATGCTTAGCAGGAGGGGCTGAAAGGTATAAACCTTTGTGCACAAATACAAAGAACTTAGCTCCAATGAGAACATAATCCAATTAGGATGTTGTAGGTCACTATATACCTCTTGTATTTCCATGGAGCATCAGCCATGAGCTACGTGGGTAGCATGGCGACGGTAGCTCCTCCATTGTGTTGCAGCCAAGGTGATTGATTGTTATTTACCTGTACTACTTTGTATGTGATTTGTCTGTTTTATATTTTTTATCACAGTTAGTTAATATATTTATTCACTTAGCCTGTGTAAGCCTATTCTATTCTTGATTCTTTGAATTCATGTTCAAAACACCTTATCTCAAGTGATATACAGTGGACAGCAACTCCTGGGTGTATAGGCAAATCATATCATTATGTCAGTTTTACTAAATACCTAAATTCCCTATAAAATAAATATTCTGTAGAATCTTTTCTTAGAACTCTGAGGTGTGCTGTTTCTCTGATATTCCCCCCTGGAAATGTATGAAAACATTAAATGGGTTTCACCATTTCTTTCATCAATAGGTATGCTCCTACAAACTTGACAGTCCTGAATATGTCAGTGTAGGACAAACCCTATTATTAAAAGCAATGGTAATGCCAATTTATTTATTCATACTATTCCAGGAGGAATAATTGAGCAACGGCACAATGTAGCACTGAAACAGGAGATGCTCTAGAATTGTAGAATGCAAGTATTTGCAAGTATTGTTTAAATCACACATGTCTTAAAGGGAACCTGTCACCTGGATTTTGGGTATAGAGCTGAGGACATGGGTTGCTAGATCGCCGCTAGCACATCTGCAATACACAGTCCCCATAGCTCTGTGTGCTTTTATTGTGTAAAAAAACTATTTGATACATATGCAAATTAACCTGAGATGAGTCCTGTATGTGAGATGAGTCAAGGACAGGACTCATCTCAGGTTAATTTGCATATGTATCAAATAGTTTTTTTTTACACAATAAAAGCACACAGAGCTATGGGGACTGGGTATTGCAGATGTGCTAGCTGCCATCTAGCAACCCATGTCCTCAGCTCTATACACAAAATCCTGGTGACAGGTTCCCTTTAAGAGCTGAAAGGTATTCTTTAATAGAAACTTCACAGCTCTTGTAGCTTTATATGGGTCTGGTGACTCATTTAGTAATATTCAAAGATTGAATTGAACTTATCAATATAACTGTATGTACATATTGTAGGAAGGCGCAAGGGGCCATCATTGATGGAAGGTATGTGTCACCGAGATTTCTGGCCTCGGTGAGGTAAGAGCCGGTAGTTTTAAGTGTCAATGGCAGCTAGTGCTGACTGACACTGTTGTTAGTATGGCTGTAAAGCCGATCCGGGCCGGCTCTTGATGGGAGTAGTCAAGATGCTGGGTGGGTGGCTGCTGTTACATTACAGCCTTAAGTTCAATGTTTTGTTAATCAAAATTTGATGTGATGGATCAGAACACAATAGTCTAAGTTGGTGAAGTGAAATGTGAAAAATATATAAATAAAACTATTGTTTAGAAATATGTCAAATCACTGTTATTCAATGGCGCTTAGTCCTCTTTATTTTATTTCTAACGCTGCGGTACCGCAGTAGTATCGCCACTACTGCAAAGAGACACAAAATGATAAAAATATTATGGTTCCGCGCAATGCTATCTCTCACTCTTCAATACTATGAACAGGAATGGCTGTGCATACACCGTATTGCTTTCAAATATGTAAATGCATACCTGCTTCAGCTTCGCTGTATTTCTTTTGCGCGTGCCAAGTATATTGCTGTATAGGTAGGTGTATACAGTTGCAAGAAAAAGTATGTGAACCCTTTGGAATGATATGGATTTTTGCACAAATTGGTCATAAAATGTGATCTGATCTTCATCTAAGTCACAACAATATACAATCACAGTCTGCTTAAACTAATAACACACAAAGTATTAAATGTTACCATGTTTTTATTGATCACACCATGTAAACATTCACCGTGCATGTGGAAAAAGTATGTGAACCCTTGGATTTAATATTTGGTTGATCCTCCTTTGGCAGCAATAACTTCAACCAAACGTTTCCTGTAGTTGCAGATCAGATGTGCACAACGGTCAGGAGTAATTCTTGACCATTCCTCTTTACAGAACTGTTTCAGTTCAGCAATATTCTTGGGATGTCTGGTGTGAATCGCCTTCTTGAGGTCATGCCACAGCATCTCAATCGGGTTGAGGTCAGGACTCAATACCCCAGAAGGCGTATTTTCTTCTGTTTAAGCCATTTTGTTGTTGATTTACTTCTATGCTTTGGGTCGTTGTCCTGTTGCAACATCCATCTTCTGTTGAGCTTCAGCTGGTGGACAGATGGCCTTAAGTTCTCCTGCAAAAGGTCTTGATAAACTTGGGAATTCATTTTTCCTTCAATGATAACAATCTGTCCAGGCCCTGATGTAGCAAAGAAGCCCCAAACCCAGATGCCCCCACCACCATACTTCACAGTTGGGATGAGGTTTTGATGTTGGTGTGCTGTGCCTCTTTTTCTCCACACATAGTGTTGTGTGTTTCTTCCAAAATTAACTTTGGTTTCATCTATCCACAGAATATTTTGCCAGTACTGCTGTGGAACATCCAGGTGCTCTTGTGCAAACTGTAAATGTGCAGCAATATTTTTTTGGGACAGCAGTGGCTTCCTCTATGGTAGCCTCCCATAAAATACATTTTTGTTTAGTGTTTTATGTATCGTAGATTCACTAACAGGGATGTTAGCATATGCCAGAGACTTTTGTAAGTCTTTAGCTGACACTCTAGTATTCTTCTTCACCTCATTGAGCAGTCTGCGCTGTGCTCTTGCAGTCATCTTTACAGGACGACCACTCCTAGGGACAGCAGTAGCAGTGCTGAACTTTCTACATTTATAGACAATTTGTCTTACCGTGGACTGATGAACAGCAAGGCTTTTGGAGATACTTTTATAACCCTTTCCAGCTTTATGCAAGTCAACAATTCTTAATCGTTGGTCTTCTGGGAGCTCTTTTGTGCGAGGCATCATTCACATCAGGCAATGCTTCTTGTGAAAAGCAAACCCAGAACTGGTGTGTGTTTCTTATAGGGCAGGGCAGCTGTAACCAACACCTCCAATCTCATCTTATTTATTGGACTCCAGTTGGCTGACACCTCACTCCAATTAGCTCTTGGAGATGTCATTAGTCTAGGGGTTCACATACTTTTTCCACCTGCACTGTGAATGTTTACATGGTGTGTTCAATAAAAACATCGTAACATTTAATTCTTTGTGTGTTATTAGTTTAAGCAGACTGTGATTGTCTATTGTTGTGACTTAGATGAAGATCAGATAACATTTTATGACCAATATGTGCAGAAATCTATATCATTCCAAAGGGTTCACATACTTTTTCTTGCAACTGTATAGTAGTGGGATAAAGAGCCCTATGTACTGTCTTCAACACGAGCTTGCCCCGGCCTGTGGCAATGCTCAAAGTTTGAATACTAGTTCGCACTCGGTTTCGAGCGCCGTGTGACGTCACTGAACTAGTGACTAGTAATATCCACCAAGTGAGTGTGATAAGGTCTGTACAGATTTTCTGTCTTTGGATGCCGACAAGCATGTTTTCATCCTCTGACAGCAAACAGAGATCTTGAACATAGTGTAGAATCAAAGCATGTTTTTTTTTACAGTAGATTGCTAAATCCCTTTCTGAATTCCTGCTACTTAAACAAGTCATCTCCAGAGACCAGTTGCCATGAGGCTGCTGTAAATCAAACCTGTGATTGTCCAGTTTCCTATATTGATGATCTATCCTCAGGATAGGTCATCAATATCAGATTGGCAGGGGTCCGACTCGCTAGTCAGTTGCAAGTGCTGCATTCTAGTCACTGTTTACCTGCTCGCCATCGGCATCGCAGCAAGCAGGGTAATTACAGCTTCTCCGTCCAATCCAGTTCAATGGGAAGGAGCAGTTGTAGTTACACTCCATCCGTCCCATTCAAGTGAATGGGATGGGAAAGCTATAATTACACTTGTTCACCTCTGCAGGATAGGTCCTCAATATCAGTTCATCAATATCAGATTGGTAGGGGGCTCCCTAACGATCAGCTCTTTCAGACAGCCACTGCACCAGAACCTACACAGTGTAAGATATGAAACAAAAGGCTCTGTTCACTGTTTAGTTTATGATGATAGCATACTACAGCTCAGCATCCATTTAAAAGAATGGGGCTGAGCTGTGCCTAAGCCACATGACCGATAGTTGTGGCATCACTGGAATATGGAAAGCAGAGAGGCCACTGTGCTCAAAGGGGTGCTAGCCCTTCTCAAATAGCTGATCGGCAGGGATCCCAGGTGTCGGACCTCACCACTGATCAGAAGCTGATGACCTATCCCGAGGATTTAATCAGTTGCAAAGCATCAGATAACCCCTTTAATCTGACAGATCCGCTTTGAAGATCTGAGCAAACAGTTTTCTTTGTAATTTCTTTCTCTTTGGCCTTATATCTGTGGCCCACAACTTGTTGCTAGCCCTAAAACACATCTCCTACCTTGGCCTTCTTCAGCAGCTGCTGTAGATCCTGCTGTGGCAGCAAGCCGTGGTTTTTAACAAAGGCAGGAACTTCAGGGGGCCTCTGGGTCTCGAAGTAAACGGTCCCGTGCACTTCCATGTGCTTGTGTAACACGGCCAGAAACTTTTCTTTACCCTAGAAAAAGGGGATGTCCCATTAACTGCAGTGGTTGGAACAGTCTGTGCTTATATGCCATGTGGACAGTACACATTTAATTCAGTCCAATAATCTAGAACATCAGGACGAATACTAACTTGGGGAATATAGAGGAAAGAGGACCAAATCCAGAGCAAATCAAGAGCAAAATCCACATTAATTACATTATTTCACAGATGTTTCTATTGCTCAATGGCAAAATCCATGGTAAATTGTTCTTCACAAATTTACATTCCGACTGGATGTACCCTTAAAGGGGTTATCCAAAGTCTAACATGTTCCCCCCAATTCCTGGGTCCCTGATAAAGATTATACTTACCCCGCTTCCCGGCACCTGCGCAGCTCCCCGCACGACTGCTGCTGCATTGGGGCGCAGCCAATAGCAGGCCATGACAGGGATAAGCCTCCGTAGCATCGCGGGTGATGTTGGGGAGGCTCGTCCCCGTCGAGGCCTGCTATTGGCTGCTTCCCCCATTGCCCCGATGTTTTGATCAGTGCGACGGGGACATGTAGCGGTGGCCTTTTGGGGCCTCAGCATTTGGGTGCATGTTTTAGACATTGGATAGCCCATTTAATGAGGACCTGTCACCTCTTCTGACATGCCTGTTATAGCAACTACTTGATTTGCACATGTAATAACAATTCCGGAGCATCTATTGCTATGGCTCTATGATGTACTATTCCTTTATTATTCCTGCTAGACATTATAAATGAATTACTACCAGTTTGCAATGAAGATCCAGATGAGGTTTACCAGTTGGGAGTGTGTTCCTGCACAGCATGACACTAGCAGCACTGATTGGATAGTGTCAGACTGGTAACACCCAGCTGGACCTTCACTACAAACTGCTAGTAATTTATTCATAGCTTCTAGCAGGAATAATAAAGGAATGGTATAACATAGAGTCATAAGAATAGATGCTGCGGAATTGTTATTACATGAGGCATGCAACAGACATGTCAGCAGAGGGGACATGTCCTCTTTAAGAAGCCTCTGTCCTTCTCTGGTATTTTCTATTTTCTGTTCTCCATATTTCTACCTACCTATTCATTGCAGTTTTCACGCATCATTTAGCAACTCGACAATCTAGACATCACTGTCAACATTTCAATGCAAGATGGATCAATGTCACGACTATAAGAGTGGCAGATGAGGGATTAGATATAAATTCCTACCTGCAACTGTGCAACGTCATCAGGGAAAAATCCATGGGAGAAAGAGAGAGGCGCGTGAGTAGTTTAAAGAAATGGAGGAGGAATTAGCTTGTGATGAGGCAAATATGATGGAAATGCTTGTAAGACAGAGAACATTACATGGAAGGATGGTGAAATGAGCAGAATGGAACCAATGTGCAGAACAGTTTTACACTATAAATCAATTTCAGAAGTTATTTTGAGACTTCGCAAAGTAATAACCGGCTCATCGGAGCCAATACATTCTAATACTGTACTGAGCGCTTGCTCCGTACAGTATAGAAACAAAGTTTTATGCAAATCGACTTCGGATGTTTCATCCAAAGTCGATTCGCTCATCCCTAAATAAAATATTATATTAATGTATGATTCATGTATCGCTAGGATATGCCCCTAATGTCTGATAGGTGTGGATCCAACCTAAGGGACCTGCACCTACCTTTAGAACGGAGCCTGCCAAGTGAAGGAGGGTGCACCACTCATGCACATCCACCCACCATTCATTCCTATGGGAGCGACAAAAATAGCTAGCCAGCCCCACAGAAGTGAATAAAGCGGCGGCTGCGCTTGCGCGCTGCGCTTCCCATTCATTTTAAATCAGACAGACGAAAATAGCCGAGCATGCCACTTGGCTATTTTCAATGCTCCCACAGGAATAAACGTAGGGCTGCCACGCATGCTTGCTGCACCCTTCTTCACTTAGCGGGCTCCTAGCGATATGCCCCCAATGTCTGAGGTGAGAAAACCCCTTTAACACTATAAACTAAACAAAGAACTAAGCAAATGCTTCAGCATTGTGGGGACAGTACATAAGCTACTATCTGCACATTTCTTGAGGCACTTACGTATCTGTAAAATGCAAATTCAAATTGGAGACATAGCTTTTACAGTCTTTGGACAGGACCCTAAAAAGGGTGTATCAAATTTTACCTCCAACGGTCCAGAACAGTTCATGTAAAGATTAGAAACTTTGGAATATATGTTATTACAAAAAAATACCTCAGGCTCTTCTTCTCTTCCTACTTTATTGTTTACTTTCTCTGAATCCACTAATAAAATTTGTGCATAAAGCAGAGAGGAAACCAATTTGCTGCTTCACTTAAGAGATCAGGTTACAGATACTGCTCTTGAGACTAGCTGCTATAATGTCTCCCATGCACAATACATAGAGAATAGAGGAGATCCTGCTCCCCTACCTTATTCTATCACACAGAGGACATGATACAGCAGTACAGTGTAGTGCTATTCTGAATTCAGCACTGGGAGGAGATACTAAAAAAGAAAATACTAGAAAAAGCTAAATTTTTCTGTCACTGTCTGCAGCTGCTCCCACCTTTCCATCTTATCCCCTTTCTATGGGCAGCAGCTATGGCCTGATCTCTTAGTAAAGCTGAAAATCTTTATCTGCCTCCTGTGTATGGATATTATCACTGAATTAAGAGTAAGTGAAGAGTGCAAGAGGCAAGGGGAGATGAGTAATTTTCTTGCAATAATATAAGTTATAAAGTTTCTCATCTGTATAAGAGATCTCTTCCATGACCTGCTGATACTCAGGACTGTGACAAGAGGACAACCTCTACATCTCGAGGAAAGAAGGGTTCTCCGTCAACATATAAGATGATTCTTTACGGTAAGAGCAGTGAAACTAGCTAACTCTCTTCGAGGAGGTGGTGATGGTGAACTCACTAAGAGCCCAAGAGGGGAATATATGAATTTCTGTAGTGTAATAATATTACAGGTTATAGTTACTAGATTTCTGGAGAAGGGTTGTTGATCCAGGGAAAATAATTTTTCCCCTAAAATGAGGAACATTGGTTTCTACCTCACAGTTGTTTTTTTTGCCTTCCTCTAGGGCAACTTTGCAGAATTAAAGGCTGAACTGGATGGACGGATGTCTATTTCCAGCCTATGTTAGTATTATTGACTTCACTATTAATTAATGGAAAGTTGTCTATACTTGGAGCTACAGTTTAAATAACTTGCCCATGTCGAGCATTGCAACCCAGCACCATTCAATGTGGCATAGCTGCACTACCAGACACAGCCTAGAGGGGTGCTGCTTCAAGAGGTTTTAAATCCTATACTACCTACACGTCCAGGTGACTTTAGTGCATTAAGAAATCATTACAAATTTGTATAATTAGCAAATGATCCCCTTAAGGTTCATGAAAATGGGGACTACACCCAGACAAAATGATTTATGTTAAATACAAGCTAGGTTTAGGTTATGACAAGAAGATGAGTTAAGAAAGATTTACATTCAGGCGTGTGAAGAGACAGTTTACCTTCCACATAGCAGCCTCTTTTCCGTATACGACGGCCATGTTTCTGACCTTGTTCTGAGCCACCTGTTGGCGCTCAGTTTCATTCAGTTCATCTGTTACAAACCCCATGAAGGAATTATCTGGAGTGTGAGCTGTAGAACAAGGACACGGAGCTGAAACAGTCTAGAAGTAGTGCTTTGTATCTACTGCGCTATAGAGGACAAAGTCAGGCAGAGATATGCACGGGCAAAGCTATCCAATACTGGAAATCCAGCAGTGCAACAATAATGGTGCAGGAACGCAGCAAACACAGGGGTAAGCAGACTCAGCAGGAGGGACGTGCAGGAACACAGGGGTGTCGCATATGCAGGAACACGGCTACTAACTCCATGCAAAAGTGCTATGATTGATTCATTGAGTGATTGACTGATTCCATGATTGAATCATTGTGAGGTAAGTGCATGATACAATATCCGTGTATGGATGGACTGCCTTTCCTACCCATTTGCAGAACTACTGCTTTATCCTCTATGATGAAAGACTAAAGTGGGATTCTGTTATGGAGCACTTCCACCATGTTATCCTATAGCAAACTGATTCTGCAGGAAAACATTGCAGAAAAATCAGCAACAAAGTCTGTACGGTTTCTGCTGCAGAATCAGTTTGCCATTGAATTGAAAGGAATGATTCTCATACAGGAAATCTGCAACAAAATGTGCACTATACTTCCCACCCAAAAAACGTATGCCGATTTTGTGGCAGAATTTTCCGCAACGTGTGAAGCCACCCTTAGTATGTAAGGATGACAGGGGGTGGATGGAAGGTTCATTGGGCTTGCAATCTTCTGCTATTCAAGAGGAGAGCTGTTCCCAATCTGGTGGACTTGGAGCAATCATCTATTACTTAGTTGTCATCCCTCCAGCTGTTCTCCATGAATATTCTTTTTGAGAAGAGGTACAATCCCATTACTTTTCCTGACACATTGTATGTGAGGTACAAACTATTAGAATATTACTGTGCAGCCCATCTAGTTATGTCCTGTCCCATCACAACCCTAAACCTCACTCTTAGGGCTAATGCACTAAGCCATTGCTCAGCCATTCCGTGCATTGGGGACCTCAATTTGCGGGCAACATCTGTGGGTCACTTCAATGGGTCCATGATCTGTCTGCACCACAAAAAATAGGCAACAGCCGTGTGCATGAGCCCTTAACATTAGCTTTGCAGTCTGGACACTTCTGCTACTGCTCTACAGTCCCTCTCCCCTACTGCGCCCTTCTGCAGCTGAAATGGATGTATCAGCATATGTACACCCCTGCTTTAGACCACTAGATTGTAGCAAGCAAGGGACCGACCGGATATCTGGGGTCCCCAAGCATAAATTTGGTTTGCATGGTAGTAAAGTCCGTCCCTAACCATGAAAATGCAATCCAAACTATCACTATCATGTTATAGAGCAGGAGGAGCTGAGCAGATTGATATATAGTTTTATGGGGAAAGATTCAGCATCAGGCCTCTATACACCCAACCGTATGAGCTTTGCGGCTTGCAAACCTCGGATGCGCAATACATGAATACTAGCCGTGTGCATGCCACAATTTTTTTCCTCCTCTTGTAGAAATGTCCTATTTTTGTGTGCAAGAATAGGTCATGTTGTATCTTTTTGCAGGGAATTGAAATGAATGGGTCCACATCTGATCTGCAAAAAATGCTAATCGGATGCTTACCGAAAATACAGTTGTGTGCATAGGTAGGGCCTAGCTAGTAATTTGTTAATTTTAATCTCTACAGTTTAGTCCAGTGGGTGGTCCTATCAATAACTGATAGCCATTCCTGCTTGGGCAAACATAGCTATCAATCAATGAGTAGGCCTGCCCTCTGGACTCCTAAACGCAGAATAAGCTAGCATTTCAATCAATAAAATATAAGTTTTACTGAATCTTTCCCTACAAAACTATATATCTATCTTCTAAGCTCCTCCTGTTCTATAAATTTTTATCCTCCATTTCTACTAGCCGGTCTTCAAACTGCACTTTAATGTAAACCAAATTTCCCACTAAATGTATGTGGAACCACACTTTGGTGGTAAAAGGCATTCCGTTATGCATTCCGTCATAGAATTGCGTTATGGGCCGTGGTAACAGAATCCATAACGCAATTTACCTTTTACCACCAAACGAAGTGTGAACGAATTTCATAAGCGGAAATTCGCTCATCTCTAGTCATAAATCACACTTCTACCTCACACCTCCCTGTCCTCCAATTACAGTAAATGAGCTTCACCTTAAATGACATTTAGCACTGATAAAGTGCAGAGCGCTGGGTACTATAGATGCCCTGTCAGTACTAATAATGAAAAACAATATATGCGCCTAATAAAGAGAAGATAAATGAACTCCAAGGGGGGCGCAGATGGAGGTTCATTCAAAGAGCAGAACAAAGGGGAAGTTTCATTAAAAGGTCATTTCTATTTCTGTGAAAGTGCCTTTCATGTAGTAACCATTTACAGGATTCATTGGGATTGTAATGAAAACAGGCCTCGTTACCCATAGCAACCAATGACAGCGCAGCTTTTATTTCACAAGAGCAGTTTAAGACATGTAAGCTAAGCTCTGATTGGTTGCTATTGGCAACAATGACAGGCCATAGATATGCAGGTTATCCATAGCATTAGCTAACCTAGTGCCATTGGTAGTTAATGTGGTTGTAAAAGGTAATTTCTATTTTTGTGAAACTGCTCTTAGTGTACAGGATTCAGTGGGTTTTTATGAAAACAGGCCTTGTAACAACCAATAACGATGCAGCTTTCATTTCACCAGAGCAGTGTGAGACATGAAAGCTGATCTCTGATTGGCTGCTATGGGCAACAATAGGTCAGTGTAGATTTGTAGGTTCTCCTCTCCCCAATAGCCAAGCTATATAACTAGCACCATTAATGCAATGTTTATAAAACTAAGTGATACTTTATTATGCATGATATGACAGCACATAATGAGAAAATATTTACATTGGCTTATCGTTTTCAGGCAGCACAAAAAAGACACACGAATGCCATGTAGCATGCTTAAGCGAGATGTCCGATCACTTCAGTTGAACCCTCCCCAAATCCTCTTCCCAGACTCACGGAACATTGTCATGAACTGTTTGGGGTGCAGGTTCCAGTATCCCCAGTTTGTGCGGTAGCCGTGGAGTGTGGCATACTCTTCATGGTTATACGCTGGCTCTGTCCCAAATGTGTCCACCACACGTAGACGGCACCTGCAGGAGGGGGGTGTTCATGGTGTGGACCCTCTGTAAGGTGCCAAATGTCGGTGTGGAGTGCAGGGATCTATTGCTTTTTTTGGGGTGTCAACATAAATCAAAGCACAACAGGAAACTATGGGGAGTTGTAGGCGTTATAGCCGGTGGAAATCTGGGGCAAGTCAATGGTCACAGTAAACTATCAAGTAGCCAAACAATGCCACAGGAGTTCAGGTATCTCAGGTCTACGTCAATATCTCAGTCAAGGGTCAAAAATAGCCTGGAAGCCACATAATGCATATCTGGGTCCATGGCTTCTAGTTGAACTCATCCTCTCACCTGTACTTTCTGAAGGACAGTCCCATGTGCTGCTTCATCTGCTGCATGCCATGATAGTCCGTGTAGATGAGATCAAAACTTAGAGGTTCTGTAAGGGGACAGTTTCCTCTTCCAGGTGGGACACCTAAATAACTGCAAGGAAGAAAGGGTCACAGATACTTGCAGCAGGATATATAAAGATTCATGATTTACTACCTAAATATAAATTGACCATCTTCTACGTTCCACCATCTAGCCAATATCAATATGGTCACAAGAAATAAAAAAAAATGTATTCTGCACCAATAGCAAACTAGAAATCTTCTAACAGGGAGTACAACTGGAAACAGTGATGGCATGGCACCATTGATATCCTCACCTTTGCAGTTCCTTCACAGACACTGTTATTTTTAGACTGTGGCCCAACACATACAAAGCCGCAAGGACATCTGCCCACTGCACCATCTCCCCCAGGGGTCCACCTTTCAGCACTCTCGGACTGAAAACATCACCAGACTCTTCTGTCAGAAATCCAATATGGACTAGAATCTAACAAGACACGGCAATATGATTAATGGGTCATTAAGTAAAAGAAAAAGTAATTATGTAGGTATAAAATTAGTTTAAATGGGGTAAAAAGAAATGAAGGCTTTCTTACCTGTTTCTGTTCATTTGGTTTATCTTGAATTTTGGCCTCTAACCTCCTAGCAGCCAGAAGCCATTGAGCCTCAAGCCTCCTCAGCCTTTTCTTCATGAAGATGAGAGATTCTTTACCGGTACCCATTAGATCAAGAAGAGAGGAGAGTTCTGTGCGGAAGGCCGCCTTAGAAATGAAATACACATGAAAATTTTAAGGTGTTTTATATAAGAAAAATTATGACATTCAGGAAAGAGATTGGATTTTTTTTTTAGATAAGAACTGTTCCTTCCTAGGGCCTTGGCTGGTGGTAACGCACCAGGCAAACCTGGGCAGATGCTAGAACCTGATGGATTTGAAAAGCCAAATATTGTGGTGAACAAAGAACTCAATGTGACTCTTCCCCATGGGCCCACATACACTGACACAAGCCCTACTTGCGGGACAAGGATTTGATTGTATCTTGATTTGAAGATATTCTTTGGGTGCTATCTCTAAAGGTGCCCATACAGATTTGATTATCGTTGACAAAATGGATGATAAAAATCAGAACAGGGCTCCCCAGGGGCTCCCTGTTGCAGGTTCATGTAATTTCTCCTCAATGCCCTGGGATAGGAGAGTTCAGAACTTAAAGGGATTGTCCCATGAAAAATATTCTACAGTTTTCAAACCAGCACCTGGATCCAAATACTTTTGTAATTGCATGTAATAAATAATTTTGTATAGCTACTGAGTTATTCAAATGTATCTGTATAGTGCCACTTAATTTCTTATTTCTTTGACCGGCTCATTAAGAAAGCCGCACATGCTCAGTTTCATCTTTCATCTTCCTCCTGAGTTGTGATGGGGAGAGCTGAGACACGCCCCCTGAGCTGTGATAGGGAGACCATGGACACACCCCCTGAGCTGTGATTGGGAGAGCTGAGACACGCCCCCTGAGCTGTGATAGGGAGACCATGGACACACCCCCTGAGCTGTGATTGGGAGAGCTGAGACACGCCCCCTGAGCTGCAGCAGAAAAGACACTCCCCTTGAGCTTTCAGCTTGATATAAATCTAGCAGAGTAATGAATGGGGAGATCTCTGGATCCATGTGAGGTACAGGGCTGGTTCTAGCTTTGTTAGAAAGGTATTGTCATGAACTATATGATGTCTAATTTTCATTTTTTACATTATTCATGGGATAACCCCTTTAAATAGGTTGTGTCACTTCAGCAAATGTATTGCCTCCTTTGCTGGCTGGATTCATTTTTCCATCACATTATACACTGTTTGTTTCCATGGTTACGACCACCCTGTAATCCATCAGTGGTGCTTGTGCAGCACGCCAGACCAGCAGGGTATTAGCGAGAGTGAGGTCACGGTCATGGGCAATCGCGGGTTACTCATTTTTTAGAAGGGGAACCCTGGGCAGGCATGCGACAGTGAAGGAGAGGTAGACACTAGTTCCTCTGGGGCACACTCTGGTTGTAGGGACCAGGCCTGATGGTGTGTGAGGTGCCCTGGATGTTGCAGGTGTTTTGAGTGCCTTAGGTAAGGTCCCTTTAAGAATCGTGACGCCAGTGCCTGTAACGGTGGCACACCGGTTTGCAGAAGAATTAATGGAGTACACAGGTGGTAAACCAAACGTTGCTTATACAAGAAATTGCAGTGATGTATAATGCAGTCCTTCACAGTACAAATGCACAGCAGGTTTACTACACAGCACAGCAGGTTTCAATCTTGCAAGATACTTGGAGGGTAAACAGTTAATGCTTTGCAGTACAATGCTGCTCTATCCCCACAGCTATTCTAGCTGGCTGGATCCCAAGGTCCGGATGCCTAATTGCTCGCTTGAATCCTTGGTAAATAAAATCCTTCCTACAGTATTGACACTTGCTCTATATATCACAGTACCCCTGCCTCTCAGCTGACTTCTCTGCTGGGTTGGAAAGGTGGCTGCAGGTTTCTCCCAGGAGGTGCTCTCCTACTACTGGGGTGTCTCATCGGTGTTAGCTTAATTACTGGTCTCCAGGCAGGCTGTACTCCTTCTAGCCTCCTGGTGCAACTAGAAACCAGGACTATCTAGCTGCATGTCAGGAGGAGGCCCTCAGCATATCTCGGGCTGGTGCCTTCTCACTTCTGTCTCCACAGACTCCTGACTATGACCTAACCCCTCCCTGTTTGGGCCTGGACATTTATACTAGGGGCTCCCTATCTCCCTCTAGTGTCTGGGATGGCTAATTACGCCCAACTAGGCCTGCTAAGCATTAACAGGGGAAACATACAAATGTAAAAACACACAGAAAATACATTACAATGCATAGATAAATACAATATCACTGTCCCTTGTGAGCAGGAGTAACACGTTACCCAATTGACCCTTGTGTAGTGCCCACTCCTACCTAGTGGGACACTACACTTATGCTTGCATACTATAGGAAAAGATGTTGGCCTGTCTGGTGACCAGGACCATGCACATAGGCTTGAGCTGATGGATTGCAGATTGGTCATAACCATGGGAACGAGCAGTGTATAATGTGATGGAAAAATGAATCAAGTCAGCAAAATAAGCAATATGGACAATCACAATACATTAGTAAGTGCCTTGTATTCACTTTTTCTACATGATAAATGTCACTTGCTGAAGTGAGACAACCCCTTTAACACTTGAGTCAATGCCTATATACTAAGGACTGCATAGGAAACTATTAGTCTCCTATTTCTGTGAAACATACAATTTTCACCACTTTTGATTTCTTTAATTCTCCACTTTGAGTCTCTGGTTCTTCTACAGTGTCCTATAACATGTATGACTGTATGACACCGTGCTCACATGTTACATCACTTAAAGGGGTTGTCGAAGTTATGAAAAAATAATAATATAGCACTGAAAATCTGATATATAACCGAGCTAAGCAAGTGTTATGCAAAAAAATATATATCTATTTCCTGATTTCCCTGGTTCTTTTCTGGCCCTTTGTTTACATGCAATAAAACCAATCTCTCCCCCTCCCCCATGCTAAGGGAGTGGCTACAAGAGCTGCCCTGAGTGACATGTCTGCCTGCTGGGAGACCCTGCAGCATGTTGTATGTGTAGGACTACAAGTCCAAGCTGTATAATGACACTGCTAAGGGAGTGGATACAAGAGCTTCCCTGAGTGCTGGGCTAATCAACAGCAATTTGTAAGTGTAGAACTACAAGTCCCAGCTGTATAATGACACTGCTAATACACACAGGATCTTCCCTCTACCGTCTTGTGCAATGCTCTCTCTAGTATGTCAGCTCCAGTGCCCAGCATTGTCTCCTCACTGCCTGCAGAGCTGTGCAGCTGTGCAGCTGAAGGGGTTAAGAATCCTAGCAGAGAGTAGACGGCAGTGAAGGGGGGCGTGGCCAGTACAGTGACGTCTCGTTTACAGGCTTGTAAACGAACTTTATCAGAGCTGGGAGAGAAGCTGACATCACAGGTCATGTGACCCTCAGTCAAATCTGAAAAAACAGCCACTGCAGATAAAGGGAGTTAATTGGAAAGCTGTTACATTTGCCTAGTTAGGAACATAGAAAGAACAAAAAAAATAACTCTATAACCCATTTAACCAAAGCCTCCATATCTGCCCTATACCTCTTTATAAATTGGGTGAGGGAATCACAACTTATAAAGACCACTTATAGGTAACTCTTACAGTTTTTACATGTGAATTACATTTGAAAAGTGATCTTTATGTTTGGACCTTTGCCTGTCATGTATCTATTGTTCTGCATTATATTTTGAGTTTATTTTATTCAGTTTTCCATTCATACCTGTTTTTTGGGGTGGGATTTGAAAAACGGACTGATGGATTGATTTCTCCAGGGTAGAACTGGACAGAACCATTCAACTTCACTAAGGTACACCAGAAAGGAGCACTCGGTACCATCCACTCCATAGAAAGCATAGCACGGATCAGATGTCCACCGTGATCGCATCCACTGTAAAAGGATTGTTAGAAGAGAGATTCAAGGTTCCTTGCTTATTATTCTCAATCGGTAATGAATAAGCATATCTTAAAGGGAATGTCTAGCTAATTAAAGTAAAAAAAAAATGCTGAAAATGCTTCAATAAAATAATACTTACCAATCGCTGTTCCCACACTTCCTGGTTCCTTCGTCGGTCTCTACTTCCTAAACCCTTTTCACACAGATATGTGACTGCTGCAGCCAATCACTGGCTGCAACAAGACACTGCTGTGGCCAGGGATTAGCTTTAGCATTACATGTCCGTGTTGAGAGGGGGCAGGAAGTAGAGGCTGTTGGAGGACCAGGGAAGTGTTGGAATGAGTTTTAGTGGGAAATCAGTGGGATGAGTATTATTATTAATTTAATTTTTTTAAACCATTCTCAGCATATTTTACAAAATTGGCTAGACAACTGCTTTAAATATGACAGTTCATTAGATGAAGGTTATTTTTTTTTAAATGTTGCTTATTGAATATAAATCGACAAACAAGTGTTTGTATAGTAAAGAAGTTATTATACAAAAATAATAAAACAGGATTGAATACACTTGCCTCCACTTTTCCAGAGCAGTCTGGGAAACGGGGGTCTCTTGGGATGTCACACAGATCCCTCTGGCCTTCAATAGCTAAAGTATATATTAAGAGGTCAACACATAAAAAAGAAAGAACAGTCTAGTACTATAAAATAGTCAGAAAAGCAGCTACAATGACCCATCTCTCCAATTTCTCAACAGATACGTACATCACTGATACACAAAACATACCATACCATGGGGAAACAATGGTCTTGAAATTAGGCTCTCTAGTTGTCAAAAGACTATAACTTCCAGATATCATGCAGCTGTTATAGCATGCTGGGAGTTGTAGTTTTGTCGTGTTTTTTTTTTTGAGATCGCTGCTGTAGAAGATTCTTCTAGCCTATGCTGTTATACCTCACAACCTGCTTCTTCCCTTTTTATAAAATACAGGAAAAATATTTTGGTGAATATTTACAAGCAGTGGTGTAGGGCAAAATGGAAGACAAGAGCTTGGAGGAACAGGCTAACACAGAAGACAACATGCTGGAAGCTAGGTAATGTTAACATTCCAAGTGGTCTAGAAGGTGAAGGTTCTAGCGTTAACATCTTTGGTGGTCAAATACCCTTTTTATCCTTGGGTATATATGAATACCCAAAAACATTATTGAAACATATTCTACTCGGGATCTATTCACTGCAATGAGGAAAACGGAATCCGATAGATTATACTTTGCCCTGTTTGTCCTGTTTTACATCGGTTTACATTTTTCACGGAGGCACAAAAGAGTAGTCTACCACACTATTGTTTCCTACAAAAGACATATGCAGAGGGAAAGAAAGCAGGTCAAAGTTTAAAGGGCGTCTGTCAGCAGTTTTGTACCTATGACACTGGCTGACCTGTTACATGTGCACTTGAAGACATCTGTGTTGGTCCCATGTTCATATGTGCCTGCATTGCTGAGAAAAAATATGTTTTATTATATGCAAATGAGCCTCTAGGAGCAACGGGGACGTTGCCGATACTTCTAGAGGCTCTAATTTCTCTGCAGCTGCTGCCCCTCTCCACATTAATTAACAGGGCCAGGTAGTATAAATGTCATCATGCCTGGCCCTGTCAATCAAAATGGAAAGGGGCAGCAGCTTCAGAGAGGGCAGAGCCTCTAGTTGTAATAGCAACGCCCCTCTTTCTCCCAGACGCTTATTTGCATGTAATAAAACATAATTTTTCTCAGCAATGCGGGCACATATGAACACGGGACCAACACAGATGCCTTCAGCTGCCAAGTGCACATGTAACAGGTCAGCCAGTGTCATAGGTACAAATCTGCTGACTTGCCTTAAACTTTAGAATTCCTAAATATTTGCTGTTCTGAGACAATATATGATTGAATCCCTGGTGGTCTAGAGCAGTAAAGGAGTTCATTGTTAAATCTCTAGTGGTGTAGTGAAATAAAGAGTTTATGGTAAATCCCTGGTTGTCTAAGGCAGTAAAGAGGTTCCTTCATTGATAAATCCCTGGTGGCATAGTGCAATAAAGTACTTCATGGTTAAATCCCTGGTGGTCTAGGATATTAAAAGGGTTCATTGTTAAATACCTGGTGGCTTAGGGCAAAGAAGGGATCCTTGGTGACCTAAATTGATCCCTTTAGCCATCTTCTCTTGTATTGCACTGATCATACACATCAATGTAGTGTAGGAAACACTGGCTGTAATTTACACAGTGCTCTAAAATTCTACATATATAGAAATAGATGAGATGAGAGACAGTGGCCCTGGCATTTGTCTAGCGTGACACTCCTTAACACCAGGCCCGCTTGGAGTTGGACACTTATTGAAGACAACATCCTCCAGTGACTGGGCTCCCTAACTTATTAAATAAGTATTTGCACTGATTTTAGTATAAAACACTGTAAAAAAAAAAAATCTAACAATACAAAAGAGACTGCAACTACTTTAGACTTTAGTGTACAGAAGATCCATGGTGTCCAGGGATACATACCAGTTTTCATCTACCTCACCTTTTCCTCTCAGGAGACTGTTTCGTAAGATCTGATCCACTTTGACTGCAATGTCAGACACATTCTGAGCAATTGCCTGAATCTTCTCCATCAAACCCAATGATTGCACGCTGCAAGACATGTATACACATTGCCAGTGACAGGCAGTCACGTATTATTTTTTAAATATCTGTCAGTTTTTCTCATTTTGCTGGGATCATGTCTTGTATTTTTATCCTAAATTCTGCTATTTTCCAACTATAAGGAATCGCAAGGACATTTTACCCCCTTACAATTTATGGTAAATCCATAATATTACATGTATGTCATGTCAGAAAATTGATAGAGTCAGAAATTTCTTGTCATACAAAACTAGATCCTATTGCAATATTTTTTTTTTTTAAAGTAATTAAAAATGATTGTAAGAAGTTTGCCAGTTATGTACTGTAGACACCTAATCAGATGCAACATGACCAAAGAGATCTATATTTCATTATTAGAGGTCATGGGGCTCATTTCACATCATACAACATGAAGTATACAGCTCCATGTCAAAATCCTTCATCTGGCAATGTTGGTAGGTAATTCAGGGAGTCAAATTCAACCAATGCCCATATTTTGCAAATAATTCTACTGGGCAGTCCTGGAGTGACAGCAACTTTCACTGCACAAACTACTGTCCTGCCCTGTTGTTAATGTTAAGGGGGGACCCATACGCATGGGCTTCTTGTGCCTAACTGACAATGCATTCCTCAAGGTTTCCAGATAATACATTGTACTCTACTGCTAATATTTACACTGATTAAACCAAGGGTCTCAAACACGCACCCCTGAGGCAATTATCTGTGGGCTACGACCAGCTCCTAAAGTCCCTCAGCTCAGAGCCCTTGTAGGCCCGCTCACTGCCACAGGCCCAGACTTCCTGTCACATTGTGCCTGTTCTGGGGCCACGCTGTGTGCACTGCTGGGGTGGGCAGCCCCAGAACTCGGAACAAGCATAAGCCATGCAGCCAAGAGTGGTTGTAAGGTCCTGGCACTAGCTTGCATGTGCAGCCTATCTATCCAGCGGCAGAATGAGGAACCGGACCAAGGAGCTGAACCTGGTGAGTGCCATGTGTGGGAGACTACAGGTGACAGCAAGCCTGCTCTTCCATAGTTGCCCAGACTGATGACTGATGCTGAACGGGCGTGCTCAGCTGTTGCAGAACTTGAGTTTGAGACCCCTTACATCATTTCTATTAAGTTATCCATGCAGCAACCAGCATGCTTTGCTACCATGCCATAAAATGTAATATTCTAGAGACTGGCACAGAACTGTCAGAAATATATCAGAGGCAATGCACACAAACCCTGACATGATGTAATATTCTGTTCCTGGGCTCCTGTAGCAATCTGACAATTTTTCATCAAAATGATCATCCTTGTCCTTCCCTTCACAGGCACAGTGCAATAAGTTATACCGCATGGCTTGCTAGAGTTGGTACTGATATAATACAGGCAGGATTGAAGAGGAACCTAGTTATATACCTGTCCAATGTGAAGTGTCCAGTGTCCTCTGTCCTACGCGATTCGCTGACATTTTCCAGTCGGGCTAAGATATCCATTCTCCTCACCAGGGTCTCCAGTACGTCATTCATTCTGCGAATGGCTCCTCGAGATTCTCCTAGACCTAGTACTGAAAATAAATTGACTGGACTTGTGAAACAATTTCACCATCATGTCCAAAGATACTAGGTCAACTACTTACTGTAGTCCAGAGAAGGCTCAGAATAAAACAGAGATTGTGGTATAATAAAATCAAGTACAGTATGTATAGTGTGCTACAAGCTGAAGGGATTTGCACACTGTTCTACTTGTAATGTACTTTATATTATCAAAAGAACAAGCACTACAACCAACCAGCAAAGTCATTCCTCTGAGAAACAAAATATGACCACAAATACACCAGAAATATTATTAATAGTGTCTTTGAGAAGAACACCCTTATTCTTTCCCCTGAACATATTGTGAAAAAACATAGAGCTCCCTCAATTAGACCAGTAGTATTAGGGTACAGCCATACAATCAGGTTTCCTGATGTCGTTTTGGAAGCCAAAGGATCAGGGGTGGATCATAAAAAGAGAAAAAGGCCAAATACCATTTCTCCCGGCTTTTAAATTCACTCTTGATTTTGGTTTCCAAAACTGCATCAGAAAACCTAACCGTGTGGCCGTACCTTTAAAGGAAGCATGGAATGGTGCTGTTCACCTAGGTATGTTAGACTATGTCAGGCACAACTGCCTGTGGGGCTTGTAGGGTTGTAGCTGCCTGGCTGTCTTCCTGGATTTCAGTGGAGAATCTGGTTCACGGGCAGGGGAAGTTACAGTAAACCACTTCTTCCACTCTTCAGCTGTGGACTTTTTAAGATGACCATACATTAAGGTTGGCTGTCCTACCAATTTCAGCAGGGCCAGCCAATCATCTAATGTGTTTTAGATCACTGGCCAACATTCTTTTTGGCAGATGTGAGAACACGCGCACACTCGGAAGATGCTTGGTGCATGTTTAGCTATAGCATCCAATCATAAAAAGGCTACTTTGATAATCAGCCAATCTATCCTTATCTCTAGTACTCAAAAAAATGTACAGGGTGAGTCAAAAGTCACAGGACACCCTTTCATTTCAGAAATGAAAGGGAATATAAAATATCTGAATACCCCAGCAAGTAATGGGTGAGGGGGCCTATCTTTTAGGCTGTGTCTGGAACATGGCTGCTATCTTGAATGCTGCCAGGGGCAAATTTTTTCAATGGGAAGGGGGTCATGTATCTTATGAGAGAGGACTAGAATTTTCTCAGAAATCGATTGCCTCAATCAGATTTGCAATATCTCGTGTGGTTCAAAAGTTATCAACACAGAAAGTTGCAACAACAACCGCGACCATTCCCTGTGATGCACAGCTATTTGACGTGTTCAATGCGTTGTCCCTGGTGCTGAACACTGAATTTTGAACTTTGAAGTTTTGAACTTTCTGTGTTGATAACTTTTGAACCACAAGAGATATTGTGATTGCGGCAATTGATTTCTGATAAAATTCTTGTCTTCTCTGATATGCTACATGACCCCCTTCCCATTAGAAAAATTTGCCCTTGAACCAATATTGCAGCTTTCAAGATGATGGCTATGTTCTGGACATAGCCTAAAGGATAGACCCCTTTACCAATTACTTGCTGGGATATTCGGATATTTCATTTTCCCTTTTGTTTCTGAAATAAAACTTTTGACTCACCCTGTACATAGGTTATGTTGCCGCACAAAGCAGTCCTATGGGATCCTTTGCAAAATCAGACTTTTGTGAACAACAACCTAAGGGTTAATGCACATGGTAATGCGCCATAGTTCCTTATTATGGAACTACACAGCTCCATGAACTGCTCTACATGTTCTATTAAACTGCCTATGTACCCACATAGTGTGCTGAAGAAGCAATTGATAAGTTCAATGGAAGTTTTTCTCTCTTAGGTTCTTATGAAATTGGTCAGAAAAAAACACTTCAAATCCTTTAAATAAAATTGGAGGCATATGTAGGTATAGTATCGGCCTCATGGCCGCCCTTTCTCGTCTCCGTACAGAACCATAATCTGACTGTGTGCACGAGCTCTAGTAGTTTGGCTTATGTCAGAACAGTTGAGAATGTAAGAATGGACAATGGTCAGTACAGCCGCCGCTATCTGTCAAGGTCAATCAAGTAACATTATGTTGAGATAACCAGAGATCAGATACCAACACTGTTTAAAGGAATAGAAATGTCTTCCACTTCATTTTCTTCTTCTAAAGCCTCAAGGGAGAAGGAACCATGTGACAGTTTGTTTCGGCTACAAAGACTCATTAAGCGGCTGCACAGCTACATATTTAATGAGTGTGTACTGCCTGATGTAGTAATTACCACACTGAAGTAAGCACCAGTCTTCCCACGGCGTATGTAAAATCTATACATATCTGCTGCAATCTATAAAGGCTTTAGGGAAAAGGAGGTGACATCTCTTCTTGCTTGGTCCACACTGCATTATCTGCTATTGTCATGGTGTTACCTACTGCAAACCTTAACCCTAAGGAATCACAAACTTGTGCCCATGGATGTAGGATGCAGATGTTGTTGCAGATTTGATTCAGTTTTGCTTCAGATTTCACCCTTCAATTGAAAAGGGTCAAATTCACCCCGAAAATCATGGATTTCAAAATCCGCATGGCAGGTCAATTTCTGCACAGAAATTGTCTAATCTCATATGTATTTCCAGAACTGTATTACACAGTTTTTTGTGCACGAGACTCTGCATGGAAAAAAGGTGCACAATCCGCAACGCGTGCAGGTAGCCCTAAGCTCCATTGAGCAACATCCCCTAATTTTAATTGGCCTGTTTTTTTTCCATACTGCTTTGTCTGATATCATCCCAGCCAGTGTTATTAATTATGTGCTGCCCATTCTTACCTCTGCCCATCTACCACTCATGACCAAATTCTCCCTGCCTTGACTTGTGCACTATCAACGGTGACTTCAGCCTATGTACATACCAATCATTCCTAACGGAGGCTACTCTGGGGAAGAAAAGTCCATCCCCCTTGCATGGGTTAATGATGAAGAGCACACAAGCCCTCAGACTCCACTCCCTGGTTTAGCCTTAAACCAAAACCATTATCAACCCAATGGGCCAACATCTCCAGTAGGTCACTGGTACGAATGTACTATTTAAAATACAATACAACACTAATTCCTAACCTTACCTTTTTACGGAACCATGAAAAGAAATCCCTAACAACTCCTCCAACCAAACTGTAAATGTGACAACTGTTCTTTTCTTCTCTAGTCTTTATTAGGTTTGTTCCTTTAAAGAGCAAGTCTAAAATTGTGCTTCCTGGAAGTCCAATACCTCTCTGCTGTCCAAGAGGCACAGTCTACAGAATACAGGTGTTGTTTATCAGTGATGAGTGGCAGGGGCAATATTCGAATATTTGCTATATTTCGCAAATATTTGGGCGAATATTCGTCATATGTTCGCGAATTCGTGATCTCCAGTCATTATTTTCTTGATTGCAAAAATCAGCAATCTTAAAATTTGCGATAAAAATTCACGATCAACACTACTCCTAAAGATATTGCAGCCTTCTCATTGGCCCACAAGCAAGAAGCAGTGAGGGATCATGCGTACTGATAAAAAAAAAACTTGAATATTCACGATTACGAAGATATAGAATATTCAAGATTCTAGATATTCGTGAATTCTTAAAGTGCCAATATTCGCGATAAAATTCTGCGATTAGAATATTCGAGATTAACACTATTGTTTATGGCAGCCTGTGTTCTGTGAATAGAGTGCTCACAGGGGCTGTGCTCTTGGGAATCCCTTGGGAATGCATCTTAGATTGATTTCCTCGAGTGTTAGCTAGACTTATGGTATGCAGTCATACCCAGGACTACCTTACATGACCTGGGACATGACACATAAGTGACTCAGATGCAGTGATCCACAATGCGCTTTCTCTGTCTGAAGACCCATTCATTTGAATAATCCATAAGCGCTAGTAAACTCTGTTGTTTATATGCAAAGTGACAGAGGACAGCGGGGATGCTGGGGACATCGAGCCCATTCTTCGTCTGCAGGGTGACACACTGACACAGCCAGTACTCATGCATTAAACATGGATCTGTATGTATAATGATTACTCCCAGCTTGGATTGCGCTGCAGGTTTTCTTGCGGTTCCCTCATCACTCCAGGTCCCAAGGGGATCTGTCGTTCTTCGTGAGTTGGGAAGGGGGGGGGGGAGAAATTGCTGGAAGGGTTTATAAAGTTGTCTTTGATTCCAATTCTCAACAGCTCCCAGAAGAGTTTAAGCTGCTGTGGCAATATCCCCTTCCCCGCAGCCCGAATATTTCATTATCTAAGCAGTCGAGTATGAGAAGAGAAATCTGTGCACAGCAAAGCTACTACATTTCACGGCATTTGGGCACGTGCTTTGTTTTGCCATCGTGTGTAAAGACCATGGGTTTTCTGCCAATATTTTCTGCCTAGATGTGTATGAAGAATGTATTATCTTCCCAGAGATCCCGCTGATCTAAGATTCTGCAGTCCAGGAATGGAGATGTAACTGTACGTTTTTTTTTATGCCTATGGACATGGGCTCCAATGGAAAATCTGTGTCAGAGCCCTCTGGCTGTTTGTAGCGTTGCTGTCCTCTGATGTGGCAGGAAGGTTTTAGGGCCCTCAAGTTGCAACCACAGCACCCCTATACAGGTCCTTCAAAAAAAATTAGCATATTGTGATACAGTTCATTATTTTCTGTAATGTACTGATAAACATTAGACTTTCATATATTTTAGATTCATTACACACAACTGAAGTAGTTCAAGCCTTTTATTGTTTTAATATTGATGATTTTGGCATACAGCTCATGAAAACCCAAATTTCCTATCTCAAAAAATTAGCATATTTCATCCGACCAATAAAAGAAAAGTGTTTTTAATACAAAAAAAGTCAACCTTCAAATAATTATGTTCAGTTATGCACTCAATACATGGTGGGGAATCCTTTTGCAGAAATGACTGCTTCAATGCGGCGTGGCATGGAGGCAATCAGCCTGTGGCACTGCTGAGGTGTTATGGAGGCCCAGGATGCTTCGATAGCAGCCTTAAGCTCATCCAGAGTGTTGGGTCTTGTGTCTCTCAACTTTCTCTTCCCAATATCCCACAGATTCTCTATGGGGTTCAGGTCAGGAGAGTTGGCAGGCCAATTGAGCACAGTAATACCATGGTCAGTAAACCATTTACCAGTGGTTTTGGCACTGTGAGCAGGTGCCAAGTCGTGCTGAAAAATGAAATCTTCATCTCCATAAAGCTTTTCAGCAGATGGAAGCATGAAGTGCTCCAAAATCTCCTGATAGCTAGCTGCATTGACCCTGCCCTTGATAAAACACAGTGGACCAACACCAGCAGCTGACAGTGTACCCCAGACCATCACTGACTGTGGGTACTTGACACTGGACTTCAGGCATTTTGGCATTTCCCTCTCCCCAGTCTTCCTCCAGACTCTGGCACCTTGATTTCCGAATGACATGCAACAGTCCAGTGCTGCTTCTCTGTAGCCCAGGTCAGGCGCTTCTGCCGCTGTTTCTGGTTCAAAAGTGGCTTGACCTGGGGAATGCGGCACCTGTAGCCCATTCCCTGCACACGCCTGTACACGGTGGCTCTGGATGTTTCTACTCCAGACTCAGTCCACTGCTTCCGCAGGTCCCCCAAGGTCTGGAATCGGTCCTTCTCCACAATCTTCCTCAGGGTCCGGTCACCTCTTCTCGTTGTGCAGCGTTTTCTGCCACACTTTTTCCTTCCCACAGACTTCCTACTGAGGTGCCTTGATACAGCACTCTGGGAACAGCCTATTCCTTCAGAAATTTCTTTCTGTGTCTTACCCTCCTGCTTGAGGGTGTCAATGATGGCCTTCTGGACAGTCTTCGGCAGTCTTACCCATGATTGCGGTTTTGAGTAATGAACCAGGCTGGGAGTTTTTAAAAGCCTCAGGAATCTTTTGCAGGTGTTTAGAGTTAATTAGTTGATTCAGATGATTAGGTTAATAGCTCGTTTAGAGAACCTTTTCATGATATGCTAATTTTTTTAGATAGGAATTTTGGGTTTTCATGAGCTGTATGCCAAAATCAGCAGAATTAAACCAATAAAAGGCTTGAACTACTTCAGTTGGTGTGTAATGAATCTAAAATATATGAAAGTCTAATGTTTATCAGTACATTACAGAAAATAATGCACTTTATCACAATATGCTAATTTTTTTAGAAGGACCTGTAGACACATACTATCCTTGTAGATAGTTCTCTTAGATACATAGATGTCATAGAGGACTGACAGGAGGGCCAGCAGTGTTAAAAAAATAATAATTCAACCAGCACCTGGATCTGAATACTTTTCTCATTGCAAGTAATTAAAAATGTGCTTTAGCCACTGAGTTATTCAATAAAACGTATTTGTATAGCACCACCTGCTGTTTGTTCTTTTCCTTATTTCTCCATCCACCTTAGTAACATGGCTGAGGTCAGAGGTGCACCTAGCCTTTCTGCTGCCTGAGGCGAAAAACTAAAACGTAATTTCTTAACCTAACCCTTCCCTTTAGCACATGACACTTTGTCTGCCCCTCTCTTGCCCCTACCTGGTTCTGCCTGAGGGGATTGCCTCACCTGGCCTCATTGGTGGTGCACCCCTGGCTGAGGTGGTCTCACATACTCAGTCCTATCCCTCAACTGCCACCAGCTGGCTTTTTTTGTAGAAGATGTGACAGCTACAGGGAGGGAGATACAGCAAAAAGGACATGCTCCTTGAGCAAGGACACACCTCCTGAGAAAGAACACACCCTTTGAGAAAGGACACACCCTCTGAGCTGCCAGCTTGACATAAATCTAGCAGAGCAATTGGAGCAATGAATAAGGAGATCTATGGATCAATGTGAGGTCCAGGGCTGGTTCTAGCTTTGTTAGAAAGAGATCGTCATGAGTCATGTACTATATGATGTCTCATTTCCATATTATATATTATGAAATTCGCACTCTATATTATGAAATGCATTTGCTATACTTTGCTATGGGGTCCCACGAATTTTAGTTTCACCTCTGGCGTGTGGTTCAGCGTTTTAGGCAATGTTGGATTCTGCCTCGTCACAAAAATAGCCACCTTTTTTCTCAGCTGTTGTCTGACTCACATATGCAGCGCTGTAAAGAAGTTGAGAGGTGACCATGCACATTAGACTAAGACTGGGTTCAGCAACCCATGGCACTCCAGCTGCTGCAAAACTACAACTCCCTGCATGCACATCTGCTTGGCTGTTCTTGTATCTCCCATAGAAGTGAATGGAGTATGCTGGGAGTTGTAGTTTCAGAACAGCTGGAGTGCCGGAGGTTGCTGGTCTCTGAACTAAGATAAGCCAAACCCTACAGCTGGTCATGTAATGTATATTTGATGTTCCTCCGAAATTATGCAACATGTCTGATCCTTTGTTCTCAAGGGAGAAATGCGACCACAGAGATTACTGGCAGAGGCTTACTTCTCACCATCCGTGCAGAACACATGCACACTTGGCCAATCCGAGCATTCATGTGTATGGGGGGGGGGGGGATCAATGTAATCTTGAGAATATTTGCATATATTTCCTGGCATGACCAGAAAACAAAATATGCAAGACCTTCTCACTGGATCAGGGGCTGTTTGCCCTGATCTGATATATCTTCAGGCTATTTGTGCAGCGGCATCTGGAATCGACAGAGGAACATATGGTACTGTCATAAAGATGGAAGGACCTTTCCATTATTTACTGCCGGTTACATCATGTTTATAAAAAGAAAATGGCTGCACACCATTATACATACAAAGAGTAGAGCTAAGAAATGGGGACCATTCTAAATAAAAGTGGTATGATACCTACTATAAATGAGTCAATGGAAGCTCTTAGCGCACATATCTGATCAAACGTGTGTCGGGCCCATCTACCAGGCGTCAAGGCGGCTTCCGCAGATGGGTCCCTAACACTAGTATACTGCCTCTTTGGACTTACCTAAGCCTACAATATTCAGGGCAGTGTAGGAACCAGCCACATACGTACTCTGCTCAGAAGTCCCAGGTAGGTGGGCGTGTTCAGTCTAAAAGAGGCAGTACCCTCAATATATACTACAAGAGAATCTAGACTAGAACCTTCAGAATCACAGGTCCATATCCATGAAGCAAACATGATTATAAAAAGAAAATGGCTGCACACCCTTATACATACAAACAATAGAGCTAAGAAATGGGGACCATTCTAAATAAAAGAGCTTCCATTGACTCATTTATAGTAGGTATCGTACCACTTTCATTTACAATGGTCCCCATTTCTTAGCTCTATTGTTTGTATGGATAAGGCCCCTTGCAGACGAGCGTGTTCGCATAAGGTCCGGATGCGTTGCAGGTGCGTTGCAGGAAAATGCATGATTTTTCTGCGCGAGTGCAAAACATCGTAATGCATGTTTGGTACCCAAACCCGAACTTCTTCACAGAAGTTCGGGTTTGGGTTCGGTGTTGTGTAGACTGTATTATTCTACCTTATAACATAGTTATAAGGGAAAATAATAGCATTCTTAATACAGAATGCATAGTACAATAAAGCTGGGGGGGTTAAATTTTTTTTATATATAGTTTAACTTACCTTAATCCACTTGCTCACGCAGCCCGGCTTCTCTTATGTCTTCTTCTTTGAGGAATAGGACCTTTGATGACATCACTGCGCTTATCACATGGTCCATCACACAATCCATTACCATGGTGATGGATCATGTGATGGACCATGTGATGAGCGCAGTGACGTCATCAAAGGTCCTTTTCCTGTGCACAGCAAAGATGAAGACAGAAGAGAAGCCGGGCTGCGGATTAAGGTGAGTTACATTATTTTTTTTTTTTTTTTTTTTTTTAACCCCTCCAACCCTATAGTGTCAGACTGTGCAGGGACCCCCCCCCCCCCCCCCAACTGGTAACACCCAGCTGGACCTTTATTGCAGACTGCTGGCAATTCATAACCTTCTGCAGGAATAATAAAGGAATTGCACAACATAGAGACATAGGAATAAATGCTCCAGAATTATTATTACATGGGGAACGCAAGTCGTTACTGCAACAGACATGTCAGGGGAGGTGACAAGTCCCTTTCAAAGGGATATTTAACAAATAAGGCTTATTTATTGTTGTACTGTAAGAGTATTTTTAACCGCCTCCGGACCGCCTAACGCAGATCTGCGCAGAGTCACGCATATACGCGTCATCTCGCGAGAGCCTTGATTTCCTGTGAACGCGCGCACACAGGCGTGCGCGTTCACAGGATCGGAAGGTAAGCGAGTGGATCTCCAGCCTGCCAGCGGCGATTGTTCGCTGGCAGGCTGGAGATGTGATTTTTTTAACCCCTAACAGGTATATTAGACGCTGTTTTGATAACAGCGTCTAATATACCTGCTACCTGGTCCTCTGGTGGTCCCTTTTGTTTGGATCGACCACCAGAAGACACAGGTAGCTGTGTAAAGTACCACAAAACACTACACTACACTACACCCCCCCCTGTCACTTATTAACTCCTTATGAACCCCTGATCACCCCATATAGACTCCCTGATCACCCCCCTGTCATTGATCACCCCCCTGTCATTGATCACCCCCCTGTCAGGCTCCGTTCAGACGTCCGTATGATTTTTACGGATTCACGGATACATGGATCGGATCCGCAAAACACATACGGACGTCTGAATGGAGCCTTACAGGGGGGGTGATCAATGACAGGCGGGTGATCACCCATATAGATTGCCTGATCACCCCCTGTCATTGATCACCCCCCTGTCATTGATCACCCCCCTGTAAGGCTCCATTCAGATGTCCGTATGATTTTTACGGATCCACGGATACATGGATCGGATCCGCAAAACACATACGGACGTCTGAATGGAGCCTTACAGGGGGGTGATCAATGACAGGGGGGTGATCACCCATATAGATTCCCTGATCACCCCCTGTCATTGATCACCCCCCTGTAAGGCTCCATTCAGATGTCCGTATGATTTTTACGGATCCACGGATAAATGGATCGGATCCGCAAAACACATACGGACGTCTGAATGGAGCCTTACAGGGGGGTGATCAATGACAGGCGGGTGATCACCCATATAGATTCCCTGATCACCCCCTGTCATTGATCACCCCCTGTCATTGATCACCCCCCTGTAAGGCTCCATTCAGATGTCTGTATGATTTTTACAGATCCACGGATACATGGATCGGATCCGCCAAAGACATACGGACGTCTGAATGGAGCCTTACAGGGGGGTGATCAATGACAGGCGGGTGATCACCCATATAGATTCCCTGATCACCCCCTGTCATTGATCACCCCCCTGTAAGGCTCCATTCAGATGTCCGTATGATTTTTACGGATCCACGGATACATGGATCGGATCCGCAAAACACATACGGACGTCTGAATGGAGCCTTACAGGGGGGTGATCAATGACAGGCGGGTGATCACCCATATAGATTCCCTGATCACCCCCTGTCATTGATCACCCCCCTGTCATTGATCACCCCCCTGTAAGGCTCCATTCAGATGTCCGTATGATTTTTACAGATCCACGGATACATGGATTGGATCCGCCAAACACATACGGACGTCTGAATGGAGCCTTACAGGGGGGTGATCAATGACAGGCGGGTGATCGCCCTTATAGATTCCCTGATCACCCCCTGTCATTGATCACCCCCCTGTCATTGATCACCCCCCTGTAAGGCTCCATTCAGATGTCCGTATGATTTTTACAGATCCACGGATACATGGATCGGATCCGCCAAACACATACGGATGTCTGAATGGAGCCTTACAGGGGGGTGATCAATGACAGGCGGGTGATCACCCATATAGATTCCCTGATCACCCCCTGTCATTGATAACCCCCTGTAAGGCTCCATTCAGATGTCCGTATGATTTTTACAGATCCACGGATACATGGATCGGATCCGCAAAACACATACGGACGTCTGAATGGAGCCTTACAGGGGGGTGATCAATGACAGGCGGGTGATCACCCATATAGATTCCCTGATCACCCCCTGTCACTGATCACCCCCCTGTCATTGATCACCCCCCTGTAAGGCTCCATTCAGACGTCCGTATGATTTTTACGGATCCACGGATACATGGATCGGATCCGCAAAACACATATGGACGTCTGAATGGAGCCTTACAGGGGGGTGATCAATGACAGGGGAGTGATCACCCCATATAGACTCCCTGATCACTTCCCTGTCATTGATCACCCCCCTGTCATTAATCACCCCCCCGTCATTGATCACCCCCTGTAAGGCTCCATTCAGACATTTTTTTTCGGCCCAAATTAGCGGAAATATATATATATATTTTTTTTCTTACTAAGTCTCATATTCCACTAACTTGTGTCAAAAAATAAAATCTCACATGAACTCACCATACCCCTCACGGAATCCAAATGCGTAAAAATTTTGAAGACATTTATATTCCAGACTTCTTCTCACGCTTTAGGGCCCCTAAAATGCCAGGGCAGTATAAATACCCCACATGTGACCCCATTTCGGAAAGAAGACAGCCCAAGGTATTCCGTGAGGGGCATATTGAGTCCATGAAAGATTGAAATTTGTGTCCCAAGTTAGCGGAAAGGGAAACTTTGTGAGAAAATAAAAATAAAAAATCAATTTCCGCTAACTTGTGCCAAAAAAAAAAAATAATTCTATGAACTCGCCATGCCCCTCATTGAATACCGCGGGGTGTCTTCTTCCCAAAATGGGGTCACATGTGGGGTATTTATACTGCCCTGTCTTTTTAGGGGCCCGAAAGCGTGAGAAGAAGTCTGGGATCCAAATGTCTAAAAATGCCCTCCTAAAAGGAATTTGGGCCGCTTTGTGCATCTAGGCTGCAAAAAAGTGTCACACATCTGGTATCGCCGTACTCAGGAGAAGTTGGGCAATGTGTTTTGGGGTGTCATTTTACATATACCCATGCTGGGTGAGATAATATCTTGGTCAAATGCCAACTTTGTATAAAAAAATTGGAAAAGTTGTCTTTTGCCAAGATATTTCTCTCACCCAGCATGGGTATATGTAAAATGACACCCCAAAACACATTCCCCAACTTCTCCTGAGTACGGCGATACCAGATGTGTGACACTTTTTTGCCGCCTAGGTGGGCAAAGGGGCACACATTCCAAAGAGCACCTTTAGGATTTCACAGGTCATTTTTTACACATTTTGATTTCAAACTACTTACCACACATTAGGGCCCCTAGAATGCCAGGGCAGTATAACTACCCCACAAGTGACCACATTTTGGAAAGAAGACACCCCAAGGTATTCCGTGAGGGGCATGGCGAGTTCCTAGAATTTCTTATTTTCTGTCACAAGTTAGCGGAAAATGATGATTTTATTTTTATTTTTCTTACAAAGTCTCATAATCCACTAACTTGTGACAAAAAATAAAAAATTCTAGGAACTCGCCATGCCCCTCACGGAATACCTTGGGGTGTCTTCTTTCCAAAATGGGGTCACTTGTGGCATAGTTATACTGCCCTGGCAATTTATGGGCCCATATGTGTGAGAAGAACTTTGCAATCAAAATGTGTAAAAAATGGCCTGCGAAATCCAAAAGGTGCACTTTGGAATATGTGCCCCTTTGCCCACCTTGGCTGCAAAAAAGTGTCACACATGTGGTATCGCCATACTCAGGAGAAGTTGGGGAATGTGTTTTGGGGTGTCATTTTACATATACCCATGCTGGGTGAGATAAATATCTTGGTCAAATGCCAACTTTGTATAAAACATTTGGAAACGTTGTCTTTTGCCAAGATATTTCTCTCACCCAGAATGGGTATATGTAAAATGACACCCCAAAACACATTCCCCAACTTCTCCTGAGTACGGCGATACCAGATGTGTCACACTTTTTTGCAGCCTAGGTGGGCAAAGGGGCACACATTCCAAAGTGCACCTTTCGGATTTCACCGGTCATTTTTTACAGATTTTGATTGCAAACTACTTCTCACACATATGGGCCCCTAAATTGCCAGGGCAGTATAACTACGCCACAAGTGACCCCATTTTGGAAAGAAGACACCCCAAGGTATTTCGTGATGGCCATAGTGAGTTCATGAAAGTTTTTATTTTTTGTCACAAGTTAGTGGAATATGAGACTTTGTAAGAAAAAATAAATAAAATAAAAAAATCATCATTTTCCGCTAACTTGTGACAAAAAATAAAAAGTTCTATGAACTCACTATGGCCATCAGCGAATACCTTAGGGTGTCTACTTTCCGAAATGGGGTCATTTGTGGGGTGTTTGTACTGTCTGGGCATTGTAGAACCTCAGGAAACATGACAGGTGCTCAGAAAGTCAGAGCTGCTTCAAAAAGCGGAAATTCACATTTTTGTACCATAGTTTGCAAACGCTATAACTTTTACCCAAACATTTTTTTTTGCCCAAACATTTTTTTTTATCAAAGACATGTAGAACAATACATTTAGCGAAAAATTCATATATGGATGTCGTTTTTTTTGCAAAATTTTACAGCTGAAAGTGAAAAATTTCATTTTTTTGCAAAAAAATTGTTAAGTTTCGATTAATAACAAAAAAATTAAAAATGTCAGCAGCAATGAAATACCACCAAATGAAATCTCTATTAGTGAGAAGAAAAGGAGGTAAAATTCATTTGGGTGGTAAGTTGCATGACCGAGCAATAAACGGTGAAAGTAGTGTAGTGCAGAAGTGTAAAAAGTGGCCTGGTCATTAAAGGGGTTTCAGCTAGCGGGGTTGAAGTGGTTAAGCACTGATTGGTTCTGTCTCCTTTAATTCTGTTCAATACTCTGTGTAATATTTTACAAGTTTTCCTTGCAATGAAGTGGGTTAGAGATAGTACCCATCCCCAATTGTGCTCATAAGAACACATTCCTGCGTGATCTCAGAGACATGCGTGATGCACACTGATGGAGGGGCTGATGAGAATAAGTGTGGTCTGCACTAACTACTAATTTGGATTCGACCAGGTACTTCATCCGAGATAGGATGTGAGTATTGATTTGCCCTATCTCTTGTACACCCTGGGGTGTCAGTCATGTGTTATAACATTATAGACAGCCATGGGTTATAGCATGGCCGACCGGATCCCTACCCCACATTTAGGCTAGTGATGATTATTTACTTTTAATTATTCTACATGTGATTTGTTTGTGTTATCGTATATCTAATCACTTAGTAAATATATTCCTTCACTTAGCTGCGTAAGCTTATTCATTCTCAAATCTTTTGTATACATACATATACATATGTATATATAAATATATATATATATATATATATACATATGTATATGTATATGTATGTATACATACAGTACATACATTTATATGTAGTTTAATGACTGCATGTTACTCATTTTGGGCTAGAAATGACTACTGAAAGCTATAGCTAGGTATTCCTTCATCTGAGGCAAGTAAAAATAATGTATTAAAAATGTTCAGCTGTTTCTGATATACAGTCTGTTAACTGTTAACTCAGTCTGTTAACAAGCTGTCATTTTGTCTTTTCTTTGAATCCCGTTATCTGATGACTCATGTGTAGCTATTATCCCTAAACTCCTGACCTCATAAACACTTATTTAAGACATATTCTTATTATTTTGACAGGATTCGAAGAAAACAGAAAGTGACAGCTTGCAAGTAGACAGATTTTTTAACCCCTGTAAATCAGAAACAGCTGAACATTTTTAATAAATTATTTTTAGCCTTTAATACTTGCCCCAGATGAAGGGGTATCTAGCTATAGCTTTCAGTAGTCATCCAAACTTATGGACATCCATCAATGTAATCTCAAAATTCCCCTTTTATACTCCCAGTTGTCACCCTTTTCACTTTCCACCTTATACTCCCATTTAGGCCTCATGCACACGGCCGTATGTATTTTGCAGTCCACAAAAAACGGATCCGCAAAAAATACGGATGACGTCCGTGTGCATATCCCATTGAAATGAATGGTTCCATATACGGTCTGCAAAAAAAAACAACGGAACAGACACAGAAAGAAAATACATTTATGTGCATGAGGCCTTAGTATTTCTTTCTTTAAGATCCCATCGTTTCCACCTAACTTCCCCATTGCACATCACACGCTATGTCTCCCAGTGCTGTGTTATTATGTCCGTGCAATGCTTTGTCTGCAATCACACATTTCCAACCTGTCCCTGCAGCCTGAAAATTGCTGTAATTTGGCTGTTCAATTCTTCTAACAAAAACAAACTTTTGGATATTTGCCCTAACATTAAAATCATACACAGCAACAACAATATTACACCAGCTACGTCCTAGTGGGATTGGCAATGCAATTTCATGCTCACAAATTTTTATGATAGTTTTTTATGACATGCAGAAAAATAGTTATGCTGGTTCTGTCTCTTTATAGCACTGTTACTGGCGAGATATGTACACTAAATATACCTATCAATACAATCTTATACACACACAGAAAGTGTATACCCGCACTCACACACACACGTGTCACACAAATCATCTTACTCTTCTGTATTAACCTCATATCTTTGTATTTTGCTATAGAGCTCGTGTTGCTTTTGTTGTTGCTTTTGCTATTGTTTTAATATTTACTCTCACTTATTACTTTTTTATTGTTTTAGGCTGGGTTATATGTCCATTTTTAAAATCATCCACCACACATATGATTTTTAATACTCAGTGAGGTCCGTACGTCTTCGGACCTGACGACCACTTAAGGCCCCCTGCACACAAACGTGTGTGACCCGTGCCCATGCTGCGGGCCGCAATGCACGATCACGGCCGTAGGTCAGGCGCATCAGATCACAGACCCATTCACTTGAATGGGTCCGCGATCCGCCCGTTCCGCAAAAAGATAGGACATGTTCTATCTTTTTGCGGAACGGAAGTACGGGACGCAACCCCACGGAAGCACTCCGTAGTGCAATTTGCGGGCCGCAATACGGCAATACGGCAATACGGCCATGGATCACGCATGTTCATGTGCAGGGGGCCTAAGAGAATTGTTTCCAATACTCTCCATTCCCATGTTCCATAAGACATGGACCGAAATAGTGCATTCCCTGAATTTCTTTGCATCATCTCTTGATCCAAGTGGAAAATTAGAGCTGTGAATTGCTTTGTATACTCATATCGGTGTGTCTGCTGTCCATGTGCATAGCATACAGATTGAAAATGTATCCAGCTGAATCAGGCCTGTTGTGCTGATACCTTATGTCTTATATGAAAATTATATGCTTAGTACATTCTGCCTGGGTTTGGGTTGATATCCCATTCCTCCAACTTACAGGGAACCAAGAGAGCTGGAGACGTCTCGGATTTTCCTATCTGCTTTACTGGAGACGTCATCCTCATGTGGTCCTCTATAAAGCGACATTTCCTCTGATGGATCTTGTTATAACAAGCTCCAAAGAAAGCAATCCAGGAACACCTTTCAACGAACATAGGACTCCAGGCACCAGGAATGAAACATCATTTCATACCTGGAAGTTCACTTTACTTTTCACCTTTTAACTTCATGTCCTTTTTGGGACCAATATTCTGTGTTGATTCATTTTTTATTATACTTTTATGGTGCTTGGGGCTCCTTTTTATGATACAGAGCTTTAGACTTGAAAGAGCTGTCCAGGATTTTGATATTGATTTGCCTGTCCTCAGCATGGGCCATCAATATCATATCTGCAGACTAAACTGATTTGTGCACTGTGTAGTAGACAAAGCTAGCAACTGCAACGTTGCTCGGACTGAAGCTGGCACCAGGGCTACAAGGCCTGTGGAGTGGAGGTGCAGGGTGTCCCATAGATCTGATATTGATTGCCTATCCTGAAGAAATCCTCGACAACCTCTTAAAATCATGCAATTATAGTTGCCTAAAGCCACCACTGGGGAAGCTTACAAGCTACCGGTTCCTGCATTGTGTTTAATCACTTTAAAGTATATCTGTATACAGGAAGCTCCCTCTAGTGGTGGCTTCAGGCAGTCAGAATGTTATCATTTAAAGGGAACCTGTCACCAGGATTTACCCCTATAATCTGTTGCCAGTACCTTGAAAAGACATGAAAAGGTATTAAAAAATATAAATATATATATATTTCTAATTTTTTTTATATTTATATATCAAATGAATTCTGAACAACTACTGCACCATATGCTAATTACTGCTCAAATGTACATTGGGCAGATCTGGACCATCTAGGATCTTTGTTGAAACTACACTACCTTTAAATGATATGGATATCACCTTCATCCACACGCTGCACTAAAGTGTATGCAATAGAACAGAGAACCAGTGCATGTACGGGCAGAGCATTCATTTCTGTGCATGCGCCAGTTCTGGACTCACTATGTTATATTTTCCTTTGGTGGCAGCGGCTGAACAAATGAATGAACTGGTGACCCTGAAGTGTGCTCGGGAACGGCAACATACAAAACAAAAGAGATGACTCTGCCCACACGAGGGCACACGCTACACATGGCCGGCTTTCTGCTCTACTGTGCAGACTGTTAATTAAAGGGCAGGGGGCTGGCTTAGCAAAGTTTTAGCTGGACTCCTAGATCATCCGGATATGTCTATGGGACAATTGAGCAGTCATCAAAGTAATTTTTCAAACTGTCTTTTTGCTAAATATGGTTGCAGCGGTTTATACGGGTAACTTGTGGTGACAGGTACTCTTTTATATCTATGCAGAAGCTTTGTACTGGAAAAAATAGAGCTCTGATATAAAGATATAATAAGAAATTAATCAGCATTAAATATTTAGGTAAAACAACATGTAATTGTGTTCAGGGGGGCACATTCACTTTAAATGGTTATTTCAATAACATAGGGAATAACTGTTAGGTCAGTGGGATCCTGTCCCGGTCCACCCTTACGAATGGAGCACCAGTCAAGCATGCACTCTCCAATTATCTCTATAGGACTGCCAGATATAGCAGAATACAGTGCTCAGCTATCTCCGAGAGTCCCATAGAGTTTGAATAGAGCAGCAGTGAACTGGCTCCATTCACACAAGGGACATGGGACTCATGTTCTAACAGATCTAACAAATCCAACGAACAGTGGATAACTTGTTGTAACTGGAATACAATTTGGGGGTCATTTACTAATCTGAAATACACCTAAATTTGGTGCATTTCTGGCGCAACAGTTAGTTGCACGGCTATCTGCAAATTTTCCCCGCTCATGCCTGGTCTAAAATTGTGGTCGTGGCATGGGCGTAGGAAATGTTCTAAATGTAAGACAGGTCAGAAGCTGTCTTACATTTAGAACTGGCGCTGAATGAGCTGAACTTATGGAGAGGCCGGCGCCTCTTCATAACTTCGGTGGACCTACCACCAGCTATTGGCCTTTATTAAGACCCGCGTCTAAAACGCCGGTCCTAATAAATGTGCCACTAAATGTTTATTCAACAATATTATTTCTCTCTTAATCTGATTATTATTTCCCTTCAACCATTATAACCATTACCCTCTAGGGCTTATATTGGATCACAGTCGCATGCTCTATTATATAGGACTAACCTTCTGTCCTGATGGTGAATGGAGAATCTGCTAGCCGCTTGGCTGAAAACTGTCCACCAAGTGAGGTCATCAGGAAGCAAAGGGTAAAAAATCCGATCCCCAGGACGAAAATCCTATAGGTCAAGAATGAGAGGTAATTTATGAAATATATGCCAGAATGAACATGAGTTAGGCTGCCCATACAGTCACAATGCAAGTACAGGGCAGTAGTGTGCCACACAGTTTTCGATTCTGCTGGTCAAGCAGGTTTCTCCACCTGTACTGTACAAGCCATTCTGATGAAAACCAAATTGAATTTGACGTGTGGTTTTCGATCATGTATCATGTAGTAGAAAGACCAGCATTTCAATTATGTGCTCAATTTACTCACTTGGCTTTCTAAGGAGTCTGTTAACACCCCCAAGGCTTATGAAGTGCATACCACATAAATAATAGTGCTCCCGCTGAGTCCTGATCGGTGAGGAGAGGACATTGAGAGGACTTCTGAACATGTGCTCCAGAGTCCTCTCCATTATGTGCACAACATTCATCAAAAATGTATTACACCAACAACCTATATGTGAATATTCTATGTATATTTATTTATTATTTTTTAATGAACTATGGATGGATGGGTAATTTTATGGACATCATTTTTTGAAGTCACATGTATTTTACTTCCTGTTGTAGCTTTTTAACTTCCTGTTTGTTTGGAAGTTTTTCACCTCGGCAGACAGTGCCTCCTAACTCTCTCTCAGTCAGACGGTCACTGCGACCAGAGAGAGCTCTCCTGTAGAGACTCAGAGCACCACATAATGCAGTGCTCTTCTGTGGGCATCTTTATCTAGGCCTATCAAGTATTATTACTTCAGCTCATCTTTCCCTCACAGCAGCTGTAAACTGACAATGTATATAGGAGATGTTATATTTTGTCTTGACTGCTACAGAAGGACAATATTAGGCACTTATAGGGGTTTTCCTATATATTGTTACTGATGACTTATCCTCTGGATAGGTCATTAGTATCTAATCAGTGGGAGTCCGACACCCAGGACCCCCGCCGATCAGCTGTTTCAGAAGGCACCGGTGCTTGCAGTAGTGCCACAGCCTTCACGCAGCTCTCCTTAGGGCATCACGTACATCGGTCACATGGCCTAGGCGCAGTTCATCCCCATAGAAGTGAATAGGGCTGAGCTACAATACCAAGCATGTCCACTTTCAAGTGGACAGCGCTGTGCTTAGTGAGCAAAGAGAAGGCCGCCGCGCTACTGTGAGCCCTGATGCCTTGTTAAACAGCTGACTGGCGGGGTTCCCAGGTGTCGGAACCCCACCGATCAGATACTGATGACCTATCCTCAGGAAAAAATATCTAAGAAAACCCATTTTCATTTTCAGTGGCATAGTAATGCCAAAATGAAATAGAAAAAAAAAAGCCAAAACTTAAAAAAATATATATTTTTGAGTACTGAGTTTTAAAAAATACCCCTTTCTGATGAAAGTGTCCATTTAATGTGAACCTTTCAGGTGAATTCTGTTGCCTTCTCTGAGAGCAGGATACGATCACTCTGACCACTGAGGATGATTGACAGCTCTCCCTGTATCAGTGTGTATAGAGAGAAAGCTGTCAATCATCCTGTGTAGACAGAGTATTCAGGAATCTCCTAGGAGTCCTGCCAGGAATTACTCTGAAATTCTGATCCAAATAATATAATCCTACATATGACAGAGTTCAGCTCTCCCTCTATCACAGGCATGCTCAACCTGCACCCTCCAGCTGTTGCAAAACTACAACTTCCAGCATGCCCAAACAGCCTACAGCAGGGCATTGTGGGAGTTGTAGTTTTACAACAGCTGGAGGGCCGCAGGTTGAGCATGCCTGCTCTATCATAACCTGATCTCAGACTGGGCAGCAGAAATCACCCAACAAGGTCCCTTTAAACTATAATGATTTTATATAGAGCTTTATATAGATTTATAATGTCATGCTTTCTCCTTGCCACAAACAGACAAAGCTATTATTTGTCAGATGCCGAGTTTCTGATTAGATGATCGCTAGAACTGTGGCACTGCCTCAACACTGCATCTATATTTGTCTTTCACTTTTGTTTTTCCTATGGAGAGGTGTATTAAAAAGATTTAATGATTAATCTCTGTTTAGCTGTAGATGGCATACATATAGTAGTAGAAGGGAAGAATCAGTACTAAAGTAATTAAAAGGGTTACCCAAGATCCATATGCCTGGGCCCCTCAAAGATGCCAGCACGGCCACCGCTACATCTCCCCATTGCGCAGATAAAAACATACGGTGACGAGGCAGCCAATAGCAGGCCGTGGGTGAGGCTAGGGAGGCTTGTTCCTGTCGCCAACTGCTATTGGCTGCCCCCCCCCCCCCCGATGCTGGATGTTTTAATCCACTCGACGGGGATGGGGCGTCAGAAGCAATGTGGGTGCCAGGGAGCAAGATAGCAAGATAAGTACAACCTCTGTGACGGGCCCGGGCATATGGGGGGCATTATAGATCTTGAATAACTCCTTTAAATGTTTTATCAGAAAATGACACATAACTCATATTTTTATTACAATCACAGTTTTTAAAAGCATTCTGATGGTGTTTTTGTATGACTACATACAATTCCTGAAATATTCAAATTTTTACACCGGCCGCTAGAGCAGACAAAATAAGCTGATATTTCTCGTCTCATGTAGCTCATTTGTCGGCTTTGCTGTACAGATTGGGACAGAACAAGGAGAGCCATCTCGTTATCATCAATGGAATGACAAATTTATAACAGCTCTACTGTATAGATGGAAGTCTAGATAAGGTAAGACAGTAATACTAGACACATAGATAAGGCTCTGTATGCAGCCATTCCTGTGTCTCTATGATCTTTCTTGAGACATCAGTCTATTGACACCTTACCTTTATCATAGTTGGTAAATAGCACACACTCTGCCACACGTGTCAACTTTTCACATATGTTGTCTGATAGTAAACAGAATTTTGGGGGGCACTGACACACCTCTTTTCTTAGACCACACCCAATTTTCATAGGCTATATCCTATTTTGTGACATGCCTCACCCCTTCATTGCACACTTGGTTGTTGGGGATGATTCTGCTGACACTCCATCGTCCCACAACACACAGTTAGACTTGGAGCCTGGGAGATTTGCCAGCTCTTTCAGGAGTCCAGGAGGTCTCCCTTTTTCTGAGAGGCTTTTGAACATTCCCATAAGGCTGGCAAGTATGCTGTATATACAGAAGATGCGGGAAAGAAGAGTGTGCCTCCAGTATCGCCACCGCATGGACGTTTTTTTAAATGAAATACATAGTTAAAGGGTTTTCTGAGCGTTTTATACTGATGACCTATCCTCAGTCATCATCGGGGGTCTGATTCCTGGCACCCCTTCATATCAGCTGTTTGAAGAGACCACAGCATTCATGCCGTGGCCACTTCGCACCTTCCTAAGCACAGCGCAGTCCATTGGATAGTGGCTGTGCTTGGTATTGAGCTGAACCCAGGTCATGCTACCTCCTCTTCCTCTTCCTCATCCGATGTCAAGAATGGCTGCGCATCGGTAAGGTCTAGGAAAATAATTCCTCTGACTTGAGTGGAGGAGCTATGGTGGTGGTGGAGGTGGCGTACTTGGGGGTGCAGACAGCAGAGAGTGAGAAGGGTGCAGATACATAGGATGAGGAGGGTGCAGAAGTGGAAGGGTGAGTGAGCCACTCAACCAACTCTGGTGCGCCCCTTGAAGTAATCACATGCGCCTGCCTGACCCCTACCACCCCTGCGGAACGGCCTGCCTCTTCCTCTGCTTATTTTCAAAATGACCCTGTGCCTAAGACCATTGTGGAGGTGTAAAGAGCCAAAAATGTTACAATTGTGTCGATGTCCCAATATTTATGGACCTGACTGTATACCAGTCCTTAAAAGGACTTTTGTGGCCCTATTAGCTAGCGTTTGGTGTCCCTAGCAGCCTGTCCCTGCTCCACAAAGCAACCTCTCCCTACACTGGCAAAACACAGAATGTAAAATGGCTGCCAGATCGGGTTCTTTGATAGGGTGGGGGTGTGTCCATGTGCTTAAACGTCTCAATTGACTGTCCTGTCCCACCTGATGGATGTGTCATGGGTCAAAGTTTGGCACAATGCAAAAGAATATGGCACCGGCGGACATCGCCATATGTTTGTATGTTCGGCGAATCAGGAACGCGCAAAGTTCGGGCGAACCGCAAGGCCATCTCTACTCATCGGAGCATCTTCAAACAGCAGATCAGAGGGGGGCCGGGTGTTGGACCCCCACTCATCAGATACTATTGACATATCCTGAGGGCAGGTTGTCAGTATAAAATACTCGGACAACTCTTACTTTGGACACTCAGACAACTTTAACTTTGCAAAATCATTATTGATTTCCTATTTATGTCATTCTACAGTTTAAATTTAAATATATTTTGTCTGTTTTTGCAAATCCTCAAACTGCTGATTAATATAAGATTTTTTATTCTTCATTTTGACATAATACTAAAATCATGATTTTGACGGATTCCAGAGAGCAGTGCATTGTGGGAGTTACATGAACGGAGCTTTTAGGTCACATGATTGACCGCTGCATGCACATTAACTGCATAGTGCAACATTTTTGTTGCCTCATTGATTGTGAATTGTAAAGAAAACTACATACAGTTGAAATCTGTTAGTGAAGGAATATATCAAAAAAATTGCTCAACATTTTATAGAGATTTGTTCAAAAGTGGAGCTCTGCCACATTTGGGTTTTTGAAAGCATGCAATATATATTCTTAGCAGCAAATCTGCACTCTGACTAGTAGTGAGGGACTCATGCAATCTCCCCCATGATGTCCATATGGCCTAACAGTGTATACGGGCAGAGTTTTTCCTAATGGGACAAGCCTTTTAATGCACTGGCCAGATATAAATGTTGTAATGCAACTGTAATATTATTATACTTTTCAAGTCAACACAAATTCGAAACTTCCAAAATATGCTTACCGGAACGGCCTGAGTGTAAGAAAACATCTTCGCACCAAAACCTTCCCATCAGAGTTGACAGACAGCATCCTTATATCCGAATTTTACTCCACAGGTAAAACCACTTATCCAGGGTAGTCTGGTGCTCCACCCTATGAACAAATGGCAACATTGTTATTATGAGACCAGAAGGGGTGCAGATGAATGAAGCATTCCAAGCATAAATACAAGTATATGACATACTACCAGGCTCAGACTGGACCACAGGGGTACAGGGGAATCCCCCAGTGGGCCCCTGAGCAAAGTTGGCCCCTAGTCTCCCATCCCCTGCACAAGTGGCACATAACACAGTAGACTTACTGCACTTCATACATATATTTACTGTACAGCACCTCAACCAGCCGAGGTTCATATAAAAAAAATTGTTAGATTATTTATTATATTTGAATGTATCCATATGGTGGGCCTCCAAAATAAATTTTACTGGTTTGCCCTAGGTACCCCAGTCCGGCACTGTATACTACTATACAGTTATGAAAGGGGTTCCTGGGCTTTCTTACTGTGTACTGACCTGTGGAGTAAAGATAGTCTGCCCAGTATTTACACATCTGTCACACCACCGATTGCACCACCTTCACTGTGCTCACATGATCACCAGGACTGGATGAAGGCTCTTCCGCTCAAATCTAAACCCAATGTGTTCCTTAGTCGTCTTGTTCAGCTTAGTAAGTCTGCTCAGTACTTTTTCAGCTGAACCAGAAGACTAAGGAACATTTTCAGTTGAGATTTGAGTGGAAGAGCCTTCATCCAGACCTGGTGATCATGTGAGCACAATGAAGGCGGTGCGACAGATGGGTAAGTACTGAACAGACTATCTTCCCTCCACAGGTCAACACACAACAAGATTTTCACCAATGCATTTAATCTAATGTGTATATCCAGCCTTAAGCAGTGACTTTGTGGTTCATCGCTAAAAGGGTTAATGCCATATTGTAATGGGGTTCACTGCTAAAGTTTTCAAAATGTGAGAAAAGGCTTAATATAGGTGGAATGTGCACTTTCAGTGGTAAAAGTGATTAATGTGACTTTATTATATATCTGTATTCCAAAAGGCAGTATAGGAAATAGTTAATTGGCAGACCTTAGAGACAATTGCCATGTGGTAGGCTGGTCCCACTTCTCCTGGCTAGTGAGTTGTAGGCAAGAAGGCCAAGAGAGAAGACTTGTTAATAATATGCTGGAAAGCAGGCCAAGAGAGAAGACACGTTCAGTTGTTTCTGGTGTGAGCCAGACAAGCTTTATCTGAAGAAGAAAAGGAGAATCCTTCTCCATGAAAACACCATCCCTGTGAGTGAAAAGCTGCCAGAAAAACAACTGTACTAAGAATCGACCCATAAGGGAGAGAAGAACAAACTTCTTTAGAAGAATGAGGACTAATAAAGTGGGACAGTACAATGACAAGAAGATCTGTGAAAGGTAACACATATTTATGGCGGTAGACATTAGGCTTATAATGCTTCCAGCACCCGCCACATTACTGAGATGGACTGGCCAAATATTGAAAGACTGCAGTCTGGCATTGCACTGATACTGAGCAACAAACTGCACACCTTTGGTCAATTGGGAAAATGGCATTGTATAGGTAAAGAGAGACTAAGAGGGTACTGTTCTCATTTTCACCCCCTATTGACAGCCTTTGGGCATGTTGTACTCTGTGATATTTCCGAGAACTGTGCCCACTACTTGTACTGTGCCACCCATCATCCACAGATTTTTCTGCATAACCGATCCAGGCCCCTTTTCTCCTGCGCTGCACCCGGCTGCTTATCTAACATCAAGGGCTCCCCAGCCACCACCAGGCATGGTGGCCAGCACTGAAATGGGGCCCTAGTTTGATGTTTGCAGGCCATCTGGTGAAAACTAGAGAAGGTAAAGACAAACACGTCACTGTCCGCAGGCTACAGCTAATAATTTGGAAGAAATGTATGCGCATTATTTCGGCTGCATTATATAATGTTTGCATTGATAATGTTCAGGATGCAGCTTATTGGGCAGTGTCATCTGTATAGTGACTGCTAATGTATTCATTTATCTCCTAGGCGTAAATCACAAGTGTAATTAGATTGAAGCAAGACTAGAACAGTATAAGGATGAGGCGTGAGAGCTTTGACTTAAGAGTTAACACAACATTAAAGACAGTTCGTAGAGTGCAGTCTTATAAACTGTGGAAACCATCTTCAAATGCTTCAATCCCATCACATTCTCTTATTATAATAGTCTCACTTATTTTTTGCATGTGGATTTGAATTGAGGCGGACCGGTGCGCCTTGCCTGGTCTGACGAGAAATCACTCTGTCTACATCCATCACCTATACACCACCTCAAATATCAGATTTGATGGCAAGGGAGAAAGGATAAAGCCAACAGAATTAAATTGAGAAGAAAAGAATAAAGAGTGACTGCAATGACTTAATCACCCTAACCTGTAAAGTTTACTTGTCAAACAGCAGGCCCTGCACGGAGATGACATCCTTTATTACTGTGAAATAGCTATTTCCTCAATTTTCTGCTGGTTTGCCTGTTTTACGTCCATTTATTACTCTCGTACAAATAGAGATTCAAAGGGTTATCCAATTCAGAAATTCTGTTTTCATATACCCTATATGGTTTAAGGAGTTAAAGGGATTGTGTATCTGGCTATTTGTATTAAGATTATCTTTCTATATTTATGTGTGCTATCCCAGGGTGGCGCTATTTTTGTTTTCCTCTGCTCCCACTCACTTTGTATATGGTATCATATTTACTGGCTTTTTTACTTATGTATTTTTAACTATGTTTCAATAAAATATATATTTTTACTTTTTGGTACCATGAGCTCCATTTGCTTGTTTTTCTGCTATTATACTCGGGAGCTTGTTCCGTGTTACCAACCACGGGTGTCCTTTGTGGTCATATTAGGTGGGAACTGTCCTTTACCTCGCTCTGGGACACCCTGGGTCGTTTTTGTCTTTCGATATTTATATATAAATATATAAATAAATGAACACATAAATACATTATAAATAAGTTATAAATACTTTATATATAAATATAGCAATATATCCGACCATTACGTGACATGTATCTGGCATTTTTTTTTAGCAGTTTTCTCCTTTGCGGGCTGCATCTCTAATGCTCAGTTGTCTGTGAGCTGGTGGGTGGAGACTAGCTGTAATGATGTCTGCCTATTGACTACACGTGGAGACAGTAGATTCTGCCCCCTAAGGCCTCTTTCACACTTGCGTTGTCCGGATCCGGCGTGTACTCCACTTAGTGGCGTCGCTAGAGGGGGGCGAGGGGGGGCAATTGCCCCCCCTATGTTGTTCCTTGCCCCCCCAGGTGCCCCCCCGCTGATTCCCCCGAGTGAATACTAATGAGCGCTTCCATTAAGGAAGCGCTCATTAGTACAGAAGGACCAGGAAGTGGTGAACGCTCTGTACTCACCACTTCCTGGTCCTCGGCTGTCGGCTGTGCAGGGCTGCGCACAGCGTGAGGTCGCTCTGTGACCTCACGCTGTGCGCGCCAGTTTAGAGCACGCACAGTCGACTGAGGAGGGAGAAAATGGCAGGCGGCGTCCGTCCAGGAGCAGGAGAGGTAAGTGGTTTTTTTTTTTAATTTTATAAAAAATGTGGCTGCTGGGGGCATTATGGGGGCTAATAGGAGGCATATGCGGCTAATAGGAGGCATATGGGGCTAATTGGAAGCATATTTGGGGGCTAATTGGAGGCATATTTGGGGGCTAATTGGAGATGTATGGGGGCATTTGGAGGCATATTTGGGGGCTAATTGGAGGCATATTTGGGGGCTAATAGGAGGCATATGGGGCTAATAGGAGGCATATGGGGCTAATAGGAGGCATATGGGGCTAATTGGAGGCATATGGGGGCTAATAGGCATATGGGGCTAATAGGCATATGGGGCTAATAGGAGGCATATGGGGGCTAATTGGAGGCATATGGGGGCTAATTGGAGGCATATGGGGGCTAATTGGAGGCATATGGGGCTTATTGGAGGCATATGGGGGCTAATTGGGGGCTAATTGGAGGCATATGGGGCCTAATTGGAGGCATATGGGGTCTATGGGGCTAATTGGAGGCATATGGGGTTAATTTGAGGCATATGGGGCTATTGGAGGCATATGGGTCTATGGGGCTAATTGGAGGCATATGGGGGCTAATTGGAGGCATATGGGGGCTAATTGGAGGCATATGGGGGCTAATTGGAGGCATATGGGGGCTAATTGGAGGCATATGGGGTCTATGGGGCTAATTGGAGGCATATGGGGTTAATTTGAGGCATATGGGGGCTAATTGGGGGCTAATAGGAGGCATATGGGGGCTAATTGGAGGCATATGGGGGCTAATTGGAGGCATATGGGGTCTATGGGGCTAATAGGAGGCATATGGGGGCTAATTGGAGGCATATAGGGGCTAATTGGAGGCATATAGGGGCTAATTGGAGGCATATAGGGGCTAATAGGAGGCATATGGGGGCTAATAGGAGGCATATGGGGGCTAATTGGAGGCATATGGGGGCTAATTGGAGGCATATGGGGGCTAATTGGAGGCATATGGGGTCTATGGGGCTAATTGGAGGCATATGGGGTTAATTGGAGGCATATGGGGGCTAATTGGGGGCTAATAGGAGGCATATGGGGGCTAATAGGAGGCATATGGGGGCTAATAGGAGGCATATGGGGGCTAATTGAAGGCATATGGGGGCTAATTGGAGGCATATGGAGCTAATTGGAGGCATATGGGGGCTAATAAGAGGCATAATGGGGGCTAATTAGAGGCATAATGTGGGCTAATGAGGCATAATGGGGGCCAATGGGGCTAATAAGAAGAATAATGGGGGCTAATGAGGCATAAGGGCTTATATGGGGGCTGATATGGGAGTGATGAGAGGCATAATGAGGGCTAATGAGAGGCATAATGTGTCATCCACAGATCCCCCATAACAGTGTGTCTTCCACAGATCCACCATAACAGTGCGCCTGTGCACTGACGAGAGACAGAAAGAAGGGGAAAGAATCCGTGGAAGCAAGCAGAGGACAGCACAGCAGACGACTGAATAGCTTCTTTTGTAAGTAAATTGTTTTATTATAACTGTATCCCTGCAGACCGCAACTCTCTCGTATTTTGTAATCTTATTTTGTTTTTGCCCCCCCATTTTTGACTGTGGTATCTTTGTGCCCCCCCTATATATTATTCCTAGAGTCGCCACTGACTCCACTTGCCGAAATTACACGCCGGATCCGGAAAAACGCAAGTGTGCTGAAAGCATTTGAAGACGGATCCATCTTCAAAATGCTTTCAGTGTTACTATGGCACCCAGGACGCTATTAAAGTCCTGGTTGCCATAGTAGGAGCGGGGAGCGGGGGAGCGGTATACTTACAGTCTGTGCGGCTCCCGGGGGGCGCTCCAGAATGATGTCAGAGCGCCCCATGCGCATGGATGACGTGCCATGTGATCACGTCATCCATGTGCGTGGGGCGCCCTGACGTCACTCTGGAGCACCCCGGGAGCCACACGGATGGTAAGTATACTGCTCCCCCGCTCCCCGCTACACTTTACCATGGCTGCCAGGACTTTAGCGTCCCGGCAGCCATGGTGACCATTCAGAAAAAGCTAAACGGCGGATCCAGCAATGCGCCGAAACAACGTTTAGCTTAAGGCCGGATCCGGATCAATGCCTTTCAATAGCAAAAAGCGCAGCATGCTCCGGTATTTTCTCCGGCCAAAAAACGTTCCGTTCCGGAACTGAAGACATCCTGATGCATCCTGAACGGATTTCACGCCATTCAGAATGCATTAGTATAAAACTGATCAGGATTCTTTTGGCATAGAGCCCCGACGACGGAACTCTATGCCGGAAGAAAAGAACGCAAGGGTGAAAGAGCCCTAAGTGTCACTCACAAAGAAACACTCAGAAACTCCATATCAGATGTTATCAAAAAGTACTGAGCAGTGAATAAAGGGCTTAGATATAACACTTACTATTAGATAATGAATTTGCTGGATCATGCCTGTCTTGCACTGTTTGTTTTTCTCTGCACTTTCACCCTTCTCCTCCCCCTCCCCTCTCCTTAGACTTCTGTGAGATGATGTAATCCCAGTAGCAGGCATCAAAAACAGAGCATGAGACAAAACACTGCAAAATAATAGCAATAATTCTTCATGTATACGATGAACTAGAATCTAAGACACTAAGATAAATCAAATCTGCAATCTACAGACCTTTATACCTTACTGTAAGATCTAGACTATTATCCACCCCAAGTTATAAAACACCACTAACCTGATGTGATGTGATTCCGGCCTGCTTCCAATGGGTCATGACAACATGATTGCTGTATCTTTCCTGTATGATGCCCTCCTTTATGGCAGGTGGATACATATGGAATTAAGGGATCTATAGTAAAATTTACAATGAGGCCTCCTTTCATGTGGTAAATCATGCTATCATATGTCTTTCACTTTGGGGAAAGCATGTCCATGGCTTATTTATACACCCACCAGTTAAGTCTGTGTGCAGTATAAATGTGCTATGAAAAGACATTATGGTGTGTACTATCCCTATACTATCACTGTGTTTATTATGCCTGTGCTGTGACATCACTGTGTTTATTATCTCTGTACTGTGACATCACTGTGTTTATCATCCCTGTGCTGTGACATCACTGTGTTTATTATCCCTGTGCTGTGACATCACTGTGTTTATCATCTCTGTACTGTGACATCACTGTGTTTATTATTCCTGTGCTGTGACATCACTGTGTTTATTATCCCTGTGCTGTGACATCACTGTGTATATTATCTCTGTGCTGTGACATCACTGTGTTTATTATTCCTGTGCTGTGACATCGCTGTGTTTATTATTCCTGTGCTGCGACATCACTGTGTTTATTATCCCTGTACTGTGACATCACTGTGTTTATCATCCCTGTGCTGTGACATCACTGTGTTTATTATCCCTGTGCTATGACATCACTGTGTTTATTATCCCTGTGCTGTGACATCACTGTGTTTATTATCCCCGTGCTGTGATATCACTGTGTTTATTATCCCTGTACTGTGACATCACTGTGTTTATTATTCCTGTACTGTGACATCACTGTGTTTATTAATCCTGTGCTGTGACATCACTGTGTTTATTATCCCTGTGCTGTGGCATCATTGTGTATATTATCTCTGTACTGTGACATCACTGTGTTTATTATCCCTGTACTGTGGCATCACTGTGTTTATTATCTCTGTGCTGTGACATCACTGTGTTTATTATCCCTGTGCTGTGACATCAATGTGTTTATTATGCCTGTGCTGTGACATCACTGTGTTTATTATCTCTGTACTGTGACATCACTGTGTTTATTATCCCTGTGCTGTGACATCACTGTGTTTATTATCCCTGTGCTGTGACATCACTGTGTTTATTATCCCTGTGCTGTGACATCACTGTGTTTATTATCTCTGTGCTGTGGCATCACTGTGTTTATTATCCCTGTGCTGTGACATCACTGTGTTTATTATTCCTGTGCTGTGACATCACTGTGTTTATTATCCCTGTGCTATGACATCACTGTGTTTATTATCCCTGTGCTGTGACATCAATGTGTTTATTATCCCTGTGCTGTGACATCACTGTGTTTATTATCCCTGTGCTGTGACATCACTGTGTTTATTATCCCTGTGCTGTGGCATCACTGTGTATATTATCTCTGTGCTATGACATCACTGTGTTTATTATTCCTGTGCTGTGACATTGCTGTGTTTATTATTCCTGTGCTGCGACATCACTGTGTTTATTATCCCTGTGCTGTGACATCACTGTGTTTATTATCCCTGTGCTATGACATCACTGTGTTTATTATCCCTGTGCTGTGACATCACTGTGTTTATTATCCCTGTGCTATGACATCACTGTGTTTATTATCCCTGTGCTGTGACATCACTGTGTTTATTATCCCCGTGCTGTGATATCACTGTGTTTATTATCCCTGTACTGTGACATCACTGTGTTTATCATCCCTGTGCTGTGACATCACTGTGTTTATTATCCCTGTGCTATGACATCACTGTGTTTATTATCCCTGTGCTGTGACATCACTGTGTTTATTATCCCCGTGCTGTGATATCACTGTGTTTATTATCCCTGTACTGTGACATCACTGTGTTTATTATTCCTGTACTGTGACATCACTGTGTTTATTAATCCTGTGCTGTGACATCACTGTGTTTATTATCCCTGTGCTGTGGCATCATTGTGTATATTATCTCTGTACTGTGACATCACTGTGTTTATTATCCCTGTACTGTGGCATCACTGTGTTTATTATCTCTGTGCTGTGACATCACTGTGTTTATTATCCCTGTGCTGTGACATCAATGTGTTTATTATGCCTGTGCTGTGACATCACTGTGTTTATTATCTCTGTACTGTGACATCACTGTGTTTATTATCCCTGTGCTGTGACATCACTGTGTTTATTATCCCTGTGCTGTGACATCACTGTGTTTATTATCCCTGTGCTGTGACATCACTGTGTTTATTATCTCTGTGCTGTGGCATCACTGTGTTTATTATCCCTGTGCTGTGACATCACTGTGTTTATTATTCCTGTGCTGTGACATCACTGTGTTTATTATCCCTGTGCTATGACATCACTGTGTTTATTATCCCTGTGCTGTGACATCAATGTGTTTATTATCCCTGTGCTGTGACATCACTGTGTTTATTATCCCTGTGCTGTGACATCACTGTGTTTATTATCCCTGTGCTGTGGCATCACTGTGTATATTATCTCTGTGCTATGACATCACTGTGTTTATTATTCCTGTGCTATGACATCACTGTGTTTATTATCCCTGTACTGTGACATCACTGTGTTTATTATCCCTGTGCTATGACATCACTGTGTTTATTATTCCTGTACTGCGACATCTCTGTGTTTACTATTCCTGTACTGTGACATCACTGTGTTTATTATCCCTGTACTGTGACATCACTGTGTTTATTATCCCTGTGCTGTGACATCACTGTGTTTATTATTCCTGTGCTGTGACATCACTGTGTTTATTATCCCTGTGCTGTGACATCACTGTGTTTATTATTCCTGTGCTATGACATCACTGTGTTTATTATCCCTGTGCTGTGACATCACTATGTTTATTATTCCTGTGCTATGACATCACTGTGTTTATTATTCCTGTACTGTGGCATCACTGTGTTTATTATCCCTGTGCTATGACATCACTGTGTTTATTATTCCTGTACTGCGACATCTCTGTGTTTATTATTCCTGTACTGTGACATCACTGTGTTTATTATCCCTGTGCTGTGACATCACTGTGTTTATTATCCCTGTGCTGTGGCATCACTGTGTATATTATCTCTGTACTGTGACATCACTGTGTTTATTATCCCTGTGCTATGACATCACTGTGTTTATTATCCCTGTGCTGTGGCATCACTGTGTATATTATCTCTGTACTGTGACATCACTGTGTTTATTATCCCTGTGCTGTGGCATCACTGTGTATATTATCTCTGTACTGTGACATCACTGTGTATATTATCTCTGTACTGTGACATCACTGTGTTTATTATCCCTGTGCTATGACATCACTGTGTTTATTATCCCTGTGCTGTGGCATCACTGTGTTTATTATCCCTGTGCTATGACATCACTGTGTTTATTATCCCTATGCTGTGACATCACTGTGTTTATTATCCCTGTGCTGTGATATAACTGTGTTTATTATCCCTTTGCTGTGACATCACTGTGTTTATTATCCCTGTACTGTGACATCACTGTGTTTATTATCCCTGTGCTGTGGCATCACTGTGTATATTATCCCTGTACTGTGACATCACTGTGTTTATTATCCCTGTACTGTGACATCACTGTGTTTATTATCCCTGTGCTGTGACATCACTGTGTTTATTATCCCTGTGCTGTGACATCACTGTGTTTATTATCCCTGTACTGTGACATCACTGTGTTTATTATCCCTGTACTGTGACATCACTGTGTTTATTATCTCTGTGCTGTGACATCACTGTGTTTATTATCCCTGTGCTGTGACATCACTGTGTTTATTATCCCTATGCTGTGACATCACTGTGTTTATTATCCCTGTACTGTGACATCACTGTTTATTATCCCTGTGCTGTGACATCATTATGTTTATTAACCCTGTGCTGTGACATCACTGTGTTTATTATTCCTGTACTGTGACATCACTGTGTTTATTATCCCTGTACTGTGACATCACTGTTTATTATCCCTGTGCTGTGACATCATTATGTTTATTAACCCTGTACTGTGACATCATTGTGTTTATTATCATGTACTGTGAGATCACTGTGTTTATTATTCCTGTGCTGTGAGATCACTGTGTTTATTATACATGTACTGTGACATCACTTTGTGCATTATCCCTGTGTTCTAACTTCACTGTGCTCATTATCTCAACATTTAGGTTGGTAAAATTGAGGCAAACAAAACCACGCACTGGGAATACTCAGCCTAGAAACACCCACTTATGGGCGAGGTTATTTTATCCCCAACCATTTCTGGCCTGGGACTGTCCCTGCAAACTCGGGACAGCTGGCAATTATGTTATCCCACTAGTATGACATTACTATGTGCATTAGCTCTGTGCATTAAGCCAAAATAATCTGTGCTTTTCACATTCTGGACTTGCTACTGAAAGTGGTCATGGCATGCATGGAGCCCTATTCCAAGTTTTGCTATGAGACCTCATAATTACGTCTTACGCCCCCTTATGGGGCATTTCTGTGGTACAATTAGGCTTCACTTGCTATGGAATAGTTATGGTGTTATTTATCAATGTTCCCTGTGACCCATATTTTTATGGCTTAAAAAGAGCTCTCCTTAGGTATTATTTAATTTGAACTGTTCACTGGAGCGCCACACGTATATTGAAGTTAAACAGTTCAGCTGTATGCCCACTGATATATCAAAATTAGTTTTTCTATTGATTAAGAACTTCAACATTTTTGGAGAGCGGTCAGACCATCGAAAAATATCAGTTGTTATGGAAACGCAGTGGCTCTTATTATACGCTGTAGTGCACATTACTGCTAAGCGTGACATAGGTCATAGCGGCACACTGAAAACCTGAGGCTAATGTGCCAAATCCCTGTGATTCCTAAACAGCAGCACCGCAGTCTACTAATCCTGCAGGTAAGCAGTTAAAACACTGCGGAAAAGAACAATGATTGCTTGTGATTGCCGTATTATGCTTAAGAAGTAATGTCACTTGTTTAACCTGGCACTGTATGTTCATGGCGGAAAACTGGAACCTGTAGTAACACTGTCGTTCCTGCAGTGAAGTCTAAATCTGCAACAAGTGTGATAGCTTCCTAACCCATACACAACTCATGGCCAGGCTGAATCCCTCTTAGGGCTCATTCACATGATCGTATGAATGAATTCGTATCCGTTCTGCAATTTTGCGGAATGGGAGCAGACCCACTCATTTTAATTCATTTCAATGGGGCTACAAAAAAGGTGGACAGCAAACCGTAATTCCTGTAAAATTGCCCTGCAAAAAAAAAAAAGAGCATTAACTATTCTAGTCCGCAATTGCAGGCAAGAATAAGAATTTTCTATCATAGTTCCGGCCATGTGCGGTCTGCAAAATGCGGAAAGCACACGGGCCTGTATCCGTGTTTTGCATACTGGAAAACCCTATGGCCGTCTGAATGAGCCCTTATACAGTAATGGAAGGCTGCGCCATCATAGGAGCCAAACAACAAAACTGATGGGAGTGCCAAATCCATTACATGATGTACACCAATGGCACCTGTAGCTGCCCACCTACGACCTGTCCTAGGTTGCTAAAATAGCTTGTGTGTTTATACAGCTAGACCTGCCATTAACCTTAATACAGTTCCTATGTTTGTGTTTTAAAGACAAAAGCAGAGTTATTTACAGGGACTTCATGTTTGGATGTCATATAACTGTTATATATATTGTATTCACAGAAGCAGAAAAAGATAATATGCCTTTAAGATTCATTATAAGGATGTGAGATAAGCTCAATGACACAGCAGAAACAACAGAAGGCATAAAGTTAAACTGTTGTTGCTGGGCAGGAGTCTTGACCAATCCCAGCCAGCCTCACACACAGCCAGAGTTTTCACCAATCACAGCCAGCCTCACACACAGCCTGTGTGGGAAATTCCCCTAGCAGCTGGAATCATTACACCAGAAAGAGAGAAGCTGAACAGACATTCACTCCACCAAGAGCTGTGTTTTATGGAAGCAGAGAGGCCAAAATAGGTATTTAAAACAGTTATATAATGTTCCTATTGTTAATGTAGTGATTGGAACTGTATACTGAACCAGTTTTATATGTGTGTTTACTTACAGTTCCAACAATTCAATTGCAAACAACAAAGTTCACAATTTCAACCATTTAAATTCCATTTTGCAATCCAAATTGCATACAACCATACCAGATCATACTCAATCTGCAAATAGTTACAGCTAACTGCATACTGCAAATTGCGACCAAATTCAGCAAGTGAACTATTAGTTAGACCTCAGATATACCCCCCAGAGAGATCATAAAGTGCTTAAATAACTTAAGGATAGAGTACAGATACTCAAGAGAGAAATATATCCACCATTTTATGTTGAATGACAAGATTGAACAGTTTAACCACCATCTTATGCATACCGCCATTTTGTGATATCTTTTCAACACGTGTTATGGACTATCTGCTGCAGAGGCGGCAGTGTTATATATGAAGAAAAGTTGTAGTTAATAAAGAAGGTATTTCAAGCATTTGGTGTGCTTTTTAAACCTACTGTTTCCATGGAACAGCACTATAGGAATTACAGCGTAATAGACAGTCTGGTTAGACTAAAAGTCAGAGATATGAAAATTCTTCTAATGCCACAGCGCAAAAGGCCTGCCACAGTGGAACTTTTACCCTCAGAGGGCGAAGTGATAGCGCTTCTCAACTTGCACAGTAAAGAGCGCATTCGAACAGCAGAGCGCCAGCATATACCGCCACACAGCAACTGTTCCCTGAGTGAGCAATCAATGACACCTAAGCGGAGTTACCATAGAGGCCATAGAACATGTGCATTAGTCAAACTGCAGCCGACTCTTAAAGTGGCATAACGGCAAAGGAAAAATAGTCAGAGAAAGAGCGCCAACCCTCCTGCGATCCCTAAAGAGAGAAATAGACAAATGGTGGGAGGCCAAAGTCCAGAGTTAGAGTGCCCGCACCGCTATCCACAGAGAGACCACGTACTGCAGCCAGCTAGTTTCACACCACTAGGCCCAAAGCCTGCAGCAGCGTATCAAAGCCAGCGCATCGCAAGTTTGCACAAAGTATCGCAAGTCTGCACAGATCATCGCAAGTCTGCACAGAGCATCGCAAGTCTGCACAGAGCATCGCAAGTCATCACAGAGCATCGCAAGTCATCATAGAGCATCGTAAGTCATCACAAAGCATCGCAAGTCAGCGCAAGGATCGCAACACATCAAGAAAAGATACGTCTCCTTTAAGACTGACATTTGTTCCTGCTCTTCAGAATAAGGTCAGAGCTTTCCTTTTAATACTTATCATTGCATATAAGCTTTGGAATAAAGAGACTTTTTTGTGTTCAGAAATAAGAGACTGTAAAGTAAAAACAAAGGACAGTGTGTAGTATATGGACTCTAAAGCATTTAAAGTGAAAGTTATTTTGCCTGCATTTATCGCTGTTACATTTAAAGTGAAAGTTATTTATTTCTGCATTTGTCAATATTGCATTTAAAGTGAAAGGCATCTTATTATTCGTATTGATTGTCAGTATTGCATTTAAAGTAAAATGTTTGAGCCTAGTATTAGCATGCTACTGTTAGAGGATAAAAAAAAGATAGATAGAGTAGAACAGGCATCCTCAAACTGCGGCCCCCCAGCTGTTGTAAAACTACAACTCCCACAATGCCCTGCTGTAGGCTGATACCTGTAGGCTGTTCGGGCATGCTGGGAGTTGTAGTTTTGCAACAGCTGGAGGGCCGCAGTTTGAGGATGCCTGGAGTAGAAGTTGAAGAGCATGGGAACCTGTCTGAGGTAGAAGAGTCTGATGCAGCATTAGTCTTGCCTCAAACCAATATAGCCCAAGCATTTGAACTAAGGCGTTCATCACATGCCAGAAAATAGACCCCAAAGATGCTGGAAAATCTGGAGCAAGAAGCAGCATTAAAAGCGAAAAAGTTTGGCCCGAATGTATGATAAGCGGAAATTATACATTAGAGGCATTCGTGGAAAGCTAAAACAAGAAAGTATAAAAAGGAACTTAAGTGATATGGTAGAGACGGTAGAAGAATCAGGGCTTATGGCAGCATACGGTATGTCAATCTGCGGTCGTTTACGACATCTTCCCAGGATAGTGTAAGGAACATGGACACATGTACTGCAGTCACTAAAGATTTAGTAAAGCTCATGAGAGAACTTTCATCTGCAGCTAACTATGATGAAGTTAAATCAAGAAGTATAATGAATGAGCTTTTTATGAGAGACTATGCTAGCTCCTTAGGTGTAACCACAATCTCAAGTGTAACTTCCTTCACTAGCAGAAGTGTCACCCACATATCAGAGTCCTCAAGTACTTCAGCCAAAAGAAATGAATTTGCTGAGCAACTTGCTATCAAGAGAGCATAAATTGAGATGGAAGCTGCCATTGAGACACAGCGCTGTCAAATGGAAGCACAGTGCCATCAAATGGAAGCTGAAATGGAGGCACAGGGAGAGCAAATGGAAGCTGAAATGAAGGCACAGCGCCATGAAATGGAAGCTGAAATGGAAGCACAGCGCAAACAGATGAAAAGTCTGGAAAGGCAGAAAGAAGTTAAGATCATTGAAGCCAGACTCAGAGGACACGAAGAGGATATGAATCAGAGTAGTGATAGGTTCAAATCTGTACTAAGTGAAGAGGCAAACTTCTACTTTCCTACATACTCCCAAGAGAATGGAAGGAAATCTCCAGCACTTAGTGAGGAAATAAGTCTTTATCCTTCCATCCCTGCTCAGAAAGACAAAGAGAGGCCTACTCCAGTGATAGGATATACCCTCTATCTCTACCAGAAAAGATAAAGAAAGGGACTCACCTAATTCAAAACTAAGTAAGAAAATAGAACCGGATGATTCTATTCCTAGATGTCACGGCAATGCTCAGGAGAGTGTTACAACTATTTTCCCAGCAAGACAACAGAGAACAGTCTTAGCTAGACTTCCCGTTACGGAACCTACTGTATTTTCAGGAGACGTACTGAAGATCATAGAGTGGAGGCAAGTTTTGAAATGATCATTGAGCATCATTGCTTCAGTCCAGTCAACAAGTTATTCTACCTTCAGAGATATGTTGGTGGAGAAGCCAAGGAAGTTATTGAAGGTAACTTCTATAGAAAAGACTAAGAAGCCTACAAGCAAGCTTGGGAAAAATTTAATGCACGATATGGTCATCCATTCTTAGTACAAAGAGCCTTTAGAGATAAACTGAATAACTGACCTAAAATAGGTCCTAAAGAACATTTCAGACTCCAAAAGTATGGTGACTTCCTGCAAGCATGCAGCAATGCCATCCCACATGTTCAAGGACTGGAAGTACTAAACAACTATCTAGAAAACCACAGGATGCTAACTAAGCTACCTGAAGAAGTGGCTTCTAGATGGAATCGCTACGTGACTAAACAGATCTAGGTAAGAACTTCACAAGTTTTAAAGAGTTCTCTGAGTTCGTCAATGAGGAAGCACGGATAGCATGTAATCCAGTAACATCATCTTACGTCTTAAAATCCTTAGAAGAAAGGCCTGTGAGAGATATCTACCTCCAGTTTATACAAAAGACTATATACCTCTAGATCGAGATTGCATACCTACCCGTCAAAACAGCCAATAAATGGGAGCACCTATCTGTCATATCTCATGAAATGTCCCCGCTGAAGGAGTTTGGTGTTGGACTGTTGATAGGTTATGATTGTCCCGAAGCCTTGGTACCACGAAAGATAATCACAGTAGGAAAGGCTGAACCCTACGCTGTTCAAACTGATCTAGGATGGGGTGTTGTTGGAGGAAAACAGCAGATCGCAAACTCAAGACAGGTGACAGGATTGTGTCATCGAATATATGTCCAAGAGTTACCAACTGTAAGTCCAGCAAAAGTACTCAAGAAGATCCTTGAATCCGAGTTTGAAGACATACAGTAAGTTCTAAAGAAAAGAGTGTATCCGAAGAAGACATAAAGTTCGTACACACTCTATAGGAAAGTATTCAACAGAATCAACAAGGTCATCTTGAAATGCCCTTACCCTTTAGAGAACAACCTTGTCTGCCAAATAACAGAAATCTTGCCCTAGCAAGATTGAAATACTTTAAGAAAAGGATGGGAAGAGATCCCAAACTCAAGAATGATTATTTGAAATCCATGGACGGTATCCTCAAAAAAGGACATGCAGAGAAAGTAAATAACCAACCTAAAAAAGAAGAAGTGTGGTACATCCCACATCAAGGTGTTTACCACTCAAAGAAACCAGATAATATTAGAGTAGTATTTTATTACTCAGGAAAGTACGATGGTGTTGCATTGAACAATCATCTACTAAAAGGACTAGATCTGACAAACACTCTGCCTGGAGTACTCTAAAGATTCAAAAAGTATCCCGTAGCGGTCATGTATGACGTTGAAAAGATATTCCACCAGTTTCATGTGAAGAATGAAGATAGAGACTTCCTGAGGTTTCTATGGTTGGAGGACGGAGATTCAGATTCAGAGCCAGCAGAATACAGAATCAAAGTACACTTGTTTTGAGCAGCATCGTCTCCAGGTTGCGCCAATTATGGTATGAAGGACCTGGCCGATCAGAATGAAAAGGATTGCCCATCAGCAGCAAATTTTCTGAAGAAAAACTTTTATGTAGATGAAAGATGATCATCTTCCAGTCCAGAATGTACTTGGATTGGGATGGAATGTAGAGAATGACAAGTTCTTCTTTGAAGTATCTATTGAAGAGAAAATTGCAACTAGACGCACCATTCTTTCTACAGTGGCTTCTATATTTGATCCATTGGGATTCTTGGCCCCAGTGATCCTTAAAGCAAAAGAAATACTACAAGAATTATGCAGACAGAAGTTGGGATGGGACGAGCTCATACCTAAAAATTTGAGGCCAAGGTGGGAGAGTTGGATAAGAGACTTGCAAAACTTGAGAGAAGTTTGGATACCCAGATGTTTTGTACCTCATGATTTCGGAAAGTACAAGAAAATAGAACTTCATCATTTTTCAGATGCCAGTTATGGTATGGTTCTTCTACATCAGAGTAATAGGACAAGAAAAGATACACTGTGCCCTGGTTATGGGGAAGCTCGAAGATTCCATATCTTTGTCACCAACAAAACTGAGAAAATTCGGGAAATAACAAATCCAGAACATTGGCATCACATTGACACAAAACATAACCCAGCAGATCAGGCTTCAAGAGGCCTGAATGTAACAGAATTGAAAAATTCTAATTGGTTCACAGGCCCAAAGTTCCTTTGGGAAAAGGAAATCACGCCCAGTAAAGGTTATACAGAATTGTCTATGGGTGATCCAGAAGTAAAAGTTGTACAAACATTGAGCACTGCTGCCAAGTGTCAAGATGACATACTTGAAAGACTAGCCAGATGTTCAAAATGGAATACGGTCATAAACGTAGTAACTCGAATTCAACATTTGGAAAAGAGAATCAGAAAGAAGGAATTGTTGAATGTAGAAGAAGGAATAAAAACTGAAGAAACAGTCATAAGACTCATTCAACAGAGATTCTACAGTGAAGATTTGAAGAGACTTAGTCAAGCACCTAAAAGGCTTCCAAACAACCACCCATTGCACAAGCTCAATCTTGTTCTGCAGAATGGTATACTGAAGGTGGGAGGGAGACTGGAAAATGCATCATTACCTAGCAGAGTGAAGCATCTAGCAATTCTACCCAAAAACTCTACCTTCACAAGATTGATTATTGATCACTACCACAACAAATCCTTGCATCAAGGAAGAAGCTTTACCCACAGCTGTTTGAGAGAAGGTGGTTACTGGATAGTGAAAGGAAGAAAAGTTATGGCAAAGTATATAAGTAAATGTGTAGTCTGCAGAAAGACACGTAGACCTACCGAAGAACAAAGAATGGCAGATTTACCGGAAGACCATCACCACCATTTCTTTATAGCGAAATGGATTTTTTGGCCCATTCATCACCAAACAGAACTGCAAAGAGTACAAAAGATATGGACTTATATTTACATGTCTAAGCTCCAGAGCAATTCACCTGGAAATGTTAGAAGATATGTCAACTGATGCATTCATCAACGCCTTGAGATGTTTCATAGTCATTGTATTGTCAGAGAGCTTAGATCTGACCAAGGATCTAATTTGGTCGGAGCAAAGAATGAATTGAAGAAAGCTCTAAAAGAGATCGATAAAGAAAAAGTAACTGAGTATTTTTTAGAGAAACTGTGTGATTTGCACATGAATGCTCCACATGCAAGCCATACAAGAGGAGTTTGGGAAAGAAAAATCAGAACTGTAAGAAATGTATTAAGTTCGGTGTTGAAAAAGAACATCGGAAGAATAGATGATGCTTCACTTAGGACCCTATTCTATAAAGTAATGTCTATTGTTAACAGTCGTCCACTTACAGTTGATAACATCAACGATCCAACAAGTTTGGACCCCTTAACTCCCAACTATCTACTTCACCTTAAGTCTGATTACATAGAGCCACCACCTGGCAAGTTTACCAAAGAGGATTTATATGCCAAAAGGAGATGGTGAAAAGTTCAATATCTATCAGAACAGTTTTGGAATAAATGGAGGAAAGAGTACTTAGCCAATCTGGTGCTAAGAAGTAAATGGCAAACACCCAGAACAAATGTTCAAGTTGGCGACATAGTGTTATTTAAAGAAGAAGATGTACTTAGAACTCAATGGAAATTGCCCAAAGTTCTAGAAGTTCAAAAGGATGAAAACAAACTAGTAAGAAGAGTGTTTTTACAAATAGGAGACTCAAAACTTGACAAAAAAGGAAAACGTCTCACTACTCCACTCAAGTTGGAACGTCCTATACAGAAGTTAGTTGTTCTACTTGGAAGTGGAGAACCTGATGGAAAATTCCTCAAATTCATGTTCAAGTCCTACCACTACGAACATAGAAATATAGGTAATTTTGGTGGGAGTGTAGCTGGCCAGCTAAGACCTGTCCTAGGTTGCTAATATAGCTTGTGTGTTTATACAGCTATACCTGCCAATAACCTTAATACAGTTCCTATGTTTGTGTGTTAAAGACAAAAGCAGAGTTATTTACAGTGACTTCATGTTTGAATGTCATATAACTGTTATATATATTGTGTTTACAGAAGTAGAAAAGATAATATGCCTTTAAGATTCATTATATAGATGTGAGGTAAGCTCAATGACACAGCAGAAAAAACAGAAAGCATAGAGTTAAACTGATTTTGCTGAGCCACAGTCTCAACTAATCACAGTCAGCCTCACACACAGCAAGAGTTTTCACCGCCACAGCCTGTGTGGGAAATTCCCCTAGCAGGAGCTGCTGGAATCATTACACCAGAAAGAGGGAAGCTGAACAGACATTCACTCCACCAAGAGCAGTTTTTTACGGAAGCAGAGAGGCAAAAAATAGGTATTTAAAACAGTTATATAAGTTTCCTATTGTTAATGTAGTGATTGGAACTGTATACTGAACCAGTTATATGGGTGTTTACTTACAGTTCCACTAATTGCAAACCACAAAGTTCACAATTGCAACCATTCAAATTCCATATTGCAATCGAAATTGCATAAAACCATACCAGATCATACTTAACCAATCTGCAAATAGTTACTGCTAACTGTATACTGCAAATTGCGACCAAATTCAGCAAGTGAACTATTAGTTAGACCTCAGATATACCTCTCAGAGAGATCATAAAGGGCTTAAATAACTTAAGACAGAGTACAGATACTCAAGAGAGAAATATATCCACCATTTTATGTTGAATGACAAGTTTGAACAGTTTAACCACCATCTTATGCATACCAACATTTTGTGATATCTTTTCGACACGTTTTATGTACATGGACTATCTGCTGCGGAGGCGGCAGTGTTATATATGAAGAAAAGTTGAAGTTAATAAAGAAGTTATTTCAAGCATTTGGTGTGCTCTTAAAGCCTACTGTTTCCATAGAACGGCGCTAGAAGAATTACAGAGTAATAGACAGTCTGTTTAGACTAAAAGTCAGAGATATAAGAATTCTTCTAATGCCACAGAGCAAAAGGCACTTCATAGTGCTGCGCCTGCCACGCTATTTTTATGGAATTTATGATGGAGCGCCCAACACATTTTGTAAATAAATCTTAAAGTGGTTGTTCTGAGTTTTTAAAATCTTGCATATGGGCATGAAATAGTATAAAACAGAAAGAAAACCTGTACTTATGCATTAAATCCACCGCCACTCCAATGTCTCAGCTCCAGTGGTCGCTGCCGGTCCTGAGTTGCTGCTGCAGCAAGCACTATGCCATACATGCAAGCATCACTGCTAAGGCCGTATGTAATGTCATCAATAAAAGATCAGGGGTTATTTTTTTTATTTTAGACCATTTCATGCCGTTACCCAAGTTTCTTAAAATCCCAGACGACCCCTTTAATTATATAACAAGGTAGTATGCATTGTGAATGGAAACATGTACATTGAAAACCTGTCCTGATCATGTTCAGCTGACATTGTGTCATGCCGGAGTATTGCAGCTTAGTTCACAGTTAATGGAAGCTAAGCTGCAGTACACTGGTACTGGAAAATGGTTCCAGCAGCTGCTTGACATAGCTGAATAATGGGGGATGGGGGGGAATGGAGTTGGACCCCCACTGATCTGAAATTGATTACCTATGTTAAGGATCGGTGATCAATATCTAAGTCCTAGAAAATCTGTTTAATGCATCCACAGGTTTGGGGTTTCCATCATGGTTAAAGGGACTCTGTCACCAGTTTCTAACCCCCACTTTTAAAAATATTGTTCTGTCCATGGAGCCCTTGTGATTACTAAGGTGTTGTTATAAGCTAAATCTGATGGCTCGTTTTGATAAAAAAAACGTTTTATCTAACCTGTCAGTCATATAGTTAAGGCGCCCAGGGCATTTCTCATGGCCTGAAGATGCCGCCCGCCGCCGCTGGTGCCCAGCTCCTCCTCTGCTCTCGTCAGCGCCGCCTGAAAATCATGAGATACGCCTCCGGCTCTCCCTCACTCCCCCCTCCTTCTTTTCTAAGATCCCGCGCGTGCGGCAGTGTTCGCGTTATCGGGAGGTTGAGCGAAGTGCTCGCGGATGCGCACTTCGCTCAATGAGGCTGAACCGAAAAGTCTGCACGGGCGCATCAGGCACAGGCCTGTGCGCACGCGCGGGATCTTAGAAAAGAAGGAGGGGGGAGTGAGGGAGAGCCGGAGGCGTATCTCATGATTTTCAGGCGGCGCTGACGAGAGCAGAGGAGGAGCTGGGCACCAACGGCAGCGGCGGCGGGCGGCATCTTCAGTCCATGAGAAACGCCCTGGGCACCTTAACTATATGACTGACAGGTTAGATAAAACGTTTTTTTATCAAAACGAGCCAGCAGATTTAGCTTATAACAACACCTTAGTAATCACAAGGGCTCCATGGACAGAACAATATTTTTAAAAGTGGGGGTTAGTTTCCGCCAGGATCTGTTTTTATCAACAGGACAGAGAATCAGAGACTGTCTCATTTTCTTGTCCTGTTGAGGAAGATCCTGACAGATCAGTTTTGTCAGTCACACTGGCAATTAGAGTAGTCGCCTGCGCTTTTCTGTAGCTCACTTGTCAGCTTTGCTGTATAGATAGGGGTAGGTGGAGCAGAGTTCTCTCGTTATTATTAGCGGGAGGGAGAAAAAAAAGTAGGAAAGAAACCCTATCCACTAGAGATCCCTAACCTTTCATACCTTGTGGGCCCCAGTAAATTTTGCGTAAAGGTCAGTGGGTGGCCACATAGAAGATCACGATCACACCATTCAATTTGCACATAAATATCTCCGTTCAAAATTTGAGCCTCTGGTTTTCCACCACCAAAAACAACACTGTTCAGGGGTAGGATATGTCTGAAATATTGTTAACGTGGATGTCATATTATAGTACGCACATAGGGTCACACAGTAAGGGTTGCAAATCACATATGGCTCTCGAAAGACTGGTTGTAGACCACTGCTATACACTATACACACAAATAAGGCTCTGTCACTCCCTCGTCTCTGGGAAGAGGGGTTTAAACTACTATAGCTACTATAAGGTAGGGTCCACGGGACAATAACAATAGCATGCTTCTCACCAGACATCACTTCGGTGGCTCTGACTGGTCTCCTTATATAGTTTATAGCTGAACTAAAACCTTCTAGTGGCAGTGATGGAGAGGAGAATCACAGCCTTAACAGAAACACTGTAACAATTTCTGTCCATCATAGACTTGTATAGAGCTTCCATGCAAGTCTTTGGGAAAGAATAAGCAGTTTTTGCAGACATAAACAAGTCATCAGACATATACAACAGAACTAACCCAGACAGTCAAAAGTCCAGTGTGTCTGTTTTTTTCCCTCCAAAACTTTGCATAGGTAGAAAGTCATTGTCATAAATTATTGGGAGGGCACTATGGGATTTTGGTACCACATGTAATAATAATCATAAATCATTCAGCAGGTGGGACAGTGTTATTAATGGGTATTGAGGGGATTGTAGGATGCGCCAGGGTCACCTCTTGCTCCCTCAGCCATTTAACTGAATATGCTGGGGCATAGCTATAGGGTTTGCAGCCGTCACAATTGCAAACAGGACCCTAAGCCAGTGGTGTACCTCCAATTACCATATATTTTGCTTTATAGGACAGACTTTTTTTCCCCCAGAAGTGGAGGGGAAATGTCAGTGCTTCTTATAAAGTGAATACTAGTGAGTGCTTCCATTATGGTATGTAGGAGGTGCTGGGAGCAGAGAGTGAAGCTCGTTACTCACCCCTCGCCGGTCTTCTCTGGGCCCGCGCTGCACTGTCCCCACTGCATACAGCGCCAGGACATAGTGCACGCACTATGACCTGATGTTGTATTCAGTTAGGTCATAGTGCAGCGTAGGTCCTGAGAAAACCAGGGAGCATGAATGCAGGGGAGAATGCTGGACCTGAAGAGTAGCAGCAAAGCAGAAGAGGAGGGTTAATTTATTTATTTGGGGTCTGATTTGAGGTCCGATGGGAGTCTGATTGAGATTTGATATGGTGGTCTGGCATGGAGGTCTAAAAGAGGTCTGGTCTGAGGTCTGATATGGGGAGTCTAACATGGAGGTCTGATGGGAGTTATGTCTGAGGTTTGATATGGGGGTGACTCAAATCTGAAGTTTGATATGGGGGTCAGATCTGAGGTTTTATATGGGGGTCTGATCTGAGGATCTGATATGGGGTCTGATCTGTGGATCTGACATGGGGGTCTGATTTGAGGATCTAATATGGAGGTCTGATTTGAGGATCTGATATAAGGATCTGATTAAAGGATCTGATATAAGGGTCTGTACTGAGGCCTTCAGGTCTGATATAGGGTTCTGATATGGGGGTCTAATCTAAGCATCTGATATTGGAGTCTGATTTGAGGTCTGATATGGGGGTCTAATTTGAGGTCTAATATGGGGTCCGATCTGAGGTGTGATATGGGGGTCTGATCTGAAAGGTAAGGGGTTATGTCAGGGGGTATTTTTTCTGCTGGTGTGCATTATAAGGGGGTATTTTTGTCCTGGTGCACATTATAAGGGGATATTTTTTATACTGGCACAAATTATAAGGGGATATTTTGTACTGGCACACATTATTAGGGGGTATTTTCTGTATTGCACACATTATAAAGTTTTTTTTGTACTGGAGCACATTATAAGGGGGCATTTTTGTACTGACACACATTAGGGGGCATTTTTGTACTGGCACACATTATAATGTGAATTATTACTACTGGGGAAAATAATTACTAGTATGGGCACAATGGGCGCATTATTACTATTGGGGGTACCGTTATTTCTGTGCACTCTGGCAGATAATTATTTCTTTTGGTGGGCCTTTGGGGGGCACTATTACGGTGGAGGCACCCTTGCGCAACTTATTAACACAATTATTTTGTGGGCCATTATGTTTACACTAGTAGTGTTAGCTACACTACTTTCGGGGCTCAGTTATTTTTAAAGGCACTGTGTGCCAATAATTATTAAAGGGGCCACCATCTGTACGGTACTTTTATTTTCAGCTGGAATATTTCTGCAGTATAGTATTGGGGAGAACAGTAGGCATTGTATTGGGGGTGGCAGGATTGGGTGTTGAGAAGGTGTGGAGGATGGTGGAAAAGTAGGAAACTAAGATGTCTGCAGAGACAAGAGATGGCTAAATGAAATCATCATGGCGGTCTGGTCTGAATGGAGAAGCTAAGGAAAGAAAACATCTACATCAGAGAATACATTACTGGATGTAAGAATTACAGTATGTAATGTTTTCCAAATATGTATTTAACAGTGGGGCTGAAGGGAAGGGGTTAGGATGAAAGTTTGGCATGGGCGCCATTTAAATTTTTGTTAAAGGGCGGCAGAAAGGTTAGGTGCTTCCCTGTCCCTTGCCACAAAGCACTGAGGAAAGTTGGGGCCCAAGCCAATCTCTTGCACCAGGGTCCATAAAGCTTGAACTACTCCCCTGGGGACAGGGGGGATTATACAAATTATGTCTCTGTAGATTACGACTTGTGCGGTAGACTGCATGCTACAGTGGTACTGACATTTCTCTGTCAATTTCCTCGCATTCATTATATACAGACATTACAGAAAGGAAGTGGGTCTCCACCAACCTCAAGGACGTTTTTAATTATAAAAAATAGCTAGCCGCAGCGTTAAGACGTACTATGTATTTTCTACATAGTAAATTCAATTATTGTATCTAAATGAAATACATTAGAAATACCCTTTACGATAAATTATAATGGAAATACGGATGGAAAGTGCTGCTTATATAAAATGTGTTCCCCGGTACAGCAGAATGACCGTAATAGCGTACAAATTTATTGTCCTTACTGGATATTAGACCAATCACACATGGCTTGACAAAAAGAAATGAACTTGGTCTTTTTTTTGCTACTTATAAATAATATGTGCCCCCAAACAACAGCTAAACAGCCATAATACAGATTTATGATAGACAACCCTATATAGCTTGCCAGAAGATGCTACCACAGACGATAAACTATACAGATACAGCTGACGCCACACAGATACAAGCTGCTATTACAACCTTATGTTCCATTCTACATAGACACACGATAACGCACCTTGCAAATGCTGACTTAGTACTACGTAAAGTAGACATACTAGGATAGATTTGCTAATCCTGTCTAATTTTTAGATCATGTAAACTGAGACTAAACAGTCTAAAAATGCTCCAAAATGGCTGGTGCTGTATTAAGATAAATCTGGCACACTCTAGTTAAAATCCAAACCACGTATTAGTTGGCTCAAATTTTGAGCTGAAATATTGGCACATTTTTTGGCACTGCACTTTAACACAATTTCATTTCATTTAATAGAGGATGGTGTAGCTAGGAAATTTCTAATTCACTTCATTTAAAAAATATGCCTGCATCCACCTGAAAAAAGCAGTAAAGTTATGACCACTAGGGGTCTCACTTCCAACTAAATTGCAGTCCACTGCCTGTTGTCAGGCAATATCCATCCCTGGTAAGAGAGACTTAGGAGATGGCAGAGAGGAAGTGGGGACATGTCAGAGCTAGCTGAGATCATGAGCCTGATAAAAGAACCACTTCAGGACATCACAGGAGCCTCCTGCCTTTCTGTAAGTGAGATGTATCCCTCCTTATCTGTTCTGTGAGCTCCAAACAAACATAATGGGAAGTAAGGGAAGTAAGGTCACTGCATACAGTGCTGACAGAAGGGAGACACCACATGCTACTGAGTGAAATGCATCTAGCTGTGCAGATGAAACAGGGAAAAATATGGCTGAAAAAAACAATAGGGAAGCCCAAACATAACTGTTACTTCACAATTATTATTGTACAAAGAAGCACAGCCATAATGCAAACTTAAAAAAAACTACTTGGGTATGTTTTAAGAAACTACCCTTTACAATAGGCCCCATCCGCCATGGCTAAGCCAAATCCCCTTGTACTGTTGAAAAAAAAGTGTCTAAATCACTTCATAAATGTGGTGCAAAGCATGAAAAGCACTGACTAATTAAGTGAATCACATTAAAAAGGCTTTCCAGGACTTAGATACTGATGGTCTATCTTCAAGATAGGTCATCAATATGAAATTGGTGGGGGTCCAACTCCTGCTTTAGGCAGCTGCTGGTGCCAGAAACTACACAGTGGATGGACCCTTGTGTTTGAAGCTATGCCCACTGCATAGTTTTTAGCGCCAGTGGCTGCCTGACACAGCTGATTCCTGTATCAGGTGTTGAACCTCCACCAATCTGATATTGATGACAATGGCACGTGACAAGAGGTGGGATATATCAGTCAGCATGTAAACAGTCAGTTCTTGAAGTTGACGTGTTGGAAGTGGAAAAAATGGGTAAGTGCAAGGCCTCTTTCACACTTCAGTGATTAACATGTGTGCTGTCTATGGTCTCCACAGGCCACTAGCATCTCTATTGACTTTATGTGTGCATTCACACATTAACGGTTTACCATGGACCACAAGTCTTAGGTGACACCATGGAAGCATGCTCTATTTTGTCCGTGATTAGGGAACTTCCATGCACATTATAGTCCATGGGTCAGTCAAAACCATGGATACAATGCGGATGCTACAGTATCTGTGTTTGGTCCATGGTTTTCATGGATAGATGCTAGAAGGTAAAAATTTTCAGCCTTGCATTGTCCGTGAAACTGATGACACAGTTTCACGGACAATGCAAGGCTGATGACCTATCTTGAAGATAGACCATAAGTCCTGGAAAGCCTTTTTAATGTGATGACACAGAATGAAAATCACAGAACCACAGATAGATCACAGACAGTGGATGAAACATGGTAGGAATGCTGAAATAAGGGGCACACCAATGAAAAAGAGTGCCAGCCACGGTACTAAAAGATGACCATATAGAAAACTGAAAAAGAAATACTGCATGCAAGGCTGCACCTCTATTAATAAAAATATAATTTATTAAACACAAAAGCACAAAAACTCAGAGAGATAAAAACATAAGACATAACATACATAAGATAAAAATTGCAGATACTTATCATAGTATACAAATCGGCAAGCATGGTATCTAGGGTAGACACGCCCCACGCATATCGCCAGGTACAACTGGCTTCCTCAGGGTTCCTTCGTGGACCCCTGAGGAAGCCAGTTGAACCTGGCGATACGCGTGGGGCGTGTGCTTCCTAGACACCATGCTCGCCGATTTGTATACTATGATAAGTATCTGCAATTTTTTATGCCTTTTGATGTCCTATTTACTATGTATTGTACATTATCACGGCTGAGACCATGTATGTTTCTATTTAGAAACAGGTGTTTATATGGTAGTGTGGTGGACATATATTTAGTCCACACACATTGTTTTTATTGTATACAATGTTTGTATCTCTCTGAGTTTTTGTGCTTTTGTGTTTAATAAATTATATTTTTATTAATAGAGGTGCAGCCTTGCATGCGGTAATTCTTTTCTGTTTTCTATATGGATGAAACACGGACCATGCAGTCAGTATATCACAGCCCTCAGCAAATAAGGCTGCATAGATAGTATGCAGTACAGTGTAGAACACAATATTAAGCAGGCAGTCTGGAAGTAATGGCTGATATGTGGATATTGTATACTAACCCTCCACAACATGAGCTATACATGTTCCAATACATGCTGTACTACCAATGCACTCAGTGAATATGGAGCAGTAGAGATCACCACATGGAGGTAAAAGAAGTGGCTATGGCTATGAAATGAGCTCCGGACACTTGGCTTTGCCTAATACTCTCATTATAAGAGTTCCTTATTGTTGCTCTGGCCTAACAGCTATTTACTTCCCTACTCATTATAGCAGGGAGAGAAATCCTCCAGGCATGGGCATAACTATAGCCATAGCACTTGCTATGAGGCCTAGAGGTTGAGGAACTCCAGTCAGGTGCAAGAACATTTTCGCTATAATGTGTTTTTTTCTGATATTGCTATTTATGCTGCTGTTTTCATTTACTTACACTAGGTGGTGGGGGCCCCATCTTATTTGCTATGGGGCCGCAATGAATTATAGTTACGCCCCTGCTTCCAAGACTTCATGTCAATTCAAAATTTCAGTGTCTTGTAGGTCTCTCCATGGTTCAGGTTTTTCAGTTCTTTTGCTCCTTTTCTACCATTGGTCATTCCCAATAACCATCTAGCTTTATGCTATCATATGCAGGTGCCAGATGTACTTCATGTTGCACTTTTACTTTATGCTTTTATTTTCATGTATTTAAGAGTGCATACAAGCAGGGGCGCACCGCCAATGAGGCGAGATGAGGCAACTGCCTCAGGTGGCGACAGATAGGGCCAATGGGGGCAACAGCAGAGCTGTAGCAATGAGTCATCTCTCTATCTCTCTCTTCAACTGTATCGCTGTCCTCAGGATGGCAATACAGTTGAATGTTGCGGCAGAGCACAGGAGCGATATCTCCCTGCCCCGCATACAAGATAACTAATGCTTCCCGCCAGATTAGTTGGGGTCTGAGTGTAAAGCCCCAGGCCTTCCGCCATCTAAGCCAAAGATTTAGTTTGATGCCTTGGTTTTACATCTAAATAAATTCCCTGTCCGAGAGTGAGTTGCTTATTTGCACCGCCTATGGCAGCCTGCATATGGGGCACATGTCCTGCAGCCTTCCCCTTAGTGATACACCTACCTATATGTTAACTTTATTAGATGCCTAGAGGTGCACAACCTCTGTCTCGTAGGCCACATGCAACCCTCACTGCTGTTCTGTGCAACACCGAATAAAATTTAGCACATTTCTGGTGCAGTTTGGCAACATTAGTTTTAGAAAAAATCCACTGTGCCTAGCTTGCCTAAAGGGGATGGAAAGGGGTGTAGCAGAAAAGGGGTGTGGCTTAGTAAGAAAATGGGGGTGGCCTGAGAGGCATCATTTTGTACCAAAATTGCACCACAATTCTGGCATAAAATTCAGGTGAAAAGTTTTCTGCGCAGGTGCAATGCGTGAAGTGAACACATAGCACCCGCACTGAATCCTGACCCATTCATTTCAATGGGTCTGTGTACATGAGCGTTATTTTTCACACATCAGTTCTGCGTCGCATTAGAATCGCAGCATGTTCTATATTCTGCGTTTTTCACGCAGCCCTGGCTCCATAGATGTGAATGGGGCTTCAGTGAAAAACGCAGTGCATCCAGATGCAGTCCGGATGCAATGCGTTTTTCACTGATGGTTGCTAGGAGATGTTTGTAAGTCTTCCGTTTTTTTTTTCCACGCGCATAAAAAACGCATCAAAATTGATTGCACCCGGGCGGGTAAAAAAATTAAACACTGAATGCAATTGCAGACAAAACTGACTGCAGTTGCTTGCGAAATGGAGCAAGTTGCATTGAATGCGCCCTGACACAATTTGTATCTTTCGTGCAAAAAGAGGCCTAAGTTTACTCCATCTATAGGGATACCAACTCTGCCCGTTGAGCCTAACTACCTGCTGTTGGTTATCTAGGAGAGTCCATACGCAACATATTGGATATCACAAAATCTCAATCCAAAATCAAGTTTCCAGCTCATGGTCTCAAACATTGATCACTGTCCACTTGTTTGGTTTAGTATCCTACTGGCTAAAATACAATCTACGAGAAAACTTCAAGCACAGAGCAAAAGTTGACTTCAAAGCAGGTGATTTTCTGTGGTCTCACATGTTACGATCATGACGTCGATTCCACCCCATATGTGGACACCCACCCTGATACCAAATCAGTGCACTTCCTATTTCATGTGTAGAGGATAATACAAAAATGAATAATATAATGTGTCCCTCAAACAAGTTTCCTCTGCCAAGCTTGTAGGCTATGCTTGGTCTGTAGCCGTGGGTGGGAGGCTCATACCCGTTCAATCACCTGATGAGAAGCTCAAAAACAAAACTTGTCAAGTAAGTGAACCATGCATGAGCAGCTTAACACCTGAACCTACAGTCAGGTGGAAGCACACGCTCCAGGGGTTCTTACGGTGGGTTAATAACAGCGTCCATTATGTATCTATCTAGATAGAGCTCGCCAGTAAGCGCTCTGTACGCTCTGTTCCTGCTGTTCCCTTTGTAGTGCTTACCTACAGCAAAGCTCAGCACTAAGTGTTCGCTTTGTATTTAATTCAGAAAAGGACGTATTGTCTGGAAGACGGAGTCTGTGGACCTTGATATTAAGCAGACTGATGCATAAGCTGTCTACAGATAACAGCATCCCTTTCACAGCATATTAGCGGGCAGGCAAACATATCAATGCATGCTCTATGTGCAAAATATATAAAAGTGTGTATATCTATATATTTATATAAATATGAAAAAAATGAAAAAAATCAGACTGCACTCCAAGCGTATCTTCTCAAAAGATGTTTTTAATCACCCATGTGATGGCAAAAGCGACGTTTTGGCCCAAGCATGAGCCTTTTTCAAGCCTATATTTATATATATATACATAAAATGTAGATGCAAATGTACGGTTTGGGTACAGTATATAGAGAATATGTAAACATATCTATCTGTCTACAGTGTATATATATCTCTCTATATATATCAGTATTTGTAAGTATATGTGTAGCATAAGTCATAAGTATCAGCATCCTTCACATCCTATCACTGTAGGCATTCTTTACGGCACACTACTACTATATGACACATACAGAGTTTTACACATATATGTCATTATATAATCAGCCATAACTAGGTAACTAACACTCTAGTTACATACAGTATACGTGACACATGACGTACATCTTTCAAATACAATGTAACAAATGAATAATTAAAATAACAGTAAATATTTGTAAACACCAGACACATATATTTATAAATACGTGCAGTTCACCCCCTTGTATAGAAGACAGAAGCCTGGATTCTGCACCTATATAGACCGTTTCATTGAATACAGAGGCAGCGCTCTCTCTATGACTATACTGACCATGCATCTCACTCATGCATCCAGATTATATGGTGACACATGGCTCTCACACATGGGCACTGGGTTTGCATCATGTCTTATACCCTTTATTGATGCATGACTTTAGTCTGCAGGAGTCCTAGCCTGTCTTCATTCTATGTATTCTATTTCCAGTGATTTGGTGTATATATATATATATATATATATATATATATATGTACAGTTCACTGCTGTGCTTGGAGCCAGTGCATGGCACATGATATATCTACCATCTTATAGAGTATACAGCTTTAAGAAATAGCAGACAAAACCTACCCCCTTTAATACCCACAATAATGCCAACACCTTAGCCTCATGCAATGCATTTTAGAGCATACCTCTCATCAGCAGCATCACAGTCCTTCCACATACAGCCAGCTAGTAAGTAAAAAATAGCAGGTCCTCTATATAATCCCTATGCCAGGGGTTCCCCAGTCTACACTTGCATACAAAGCATCAAGTGATCCATCATGCATCCAGCTGCCCAATACACCTAGGTAACCAATAACTCAGAAGAGATCATACCCTGAGTGCTTGTTAAGTCAGCAGCAGAGGTAAGTGGGTGACAGACTATTCCAGGGTGGCAGAGGATGCTCCATCTCTTCTCCACAAACCTGTCTGTACCTTCTTCCCCGGCCATGCACTGCGCTCTGCCAGCTGAGTGTGGAGGCTGCATTGTTTTCAGCCAGCTGGATTACACCTACTACAACTGCGCCATCTGCTGTCAAAAACGTGGTACTGCAGGATCGCTTTCTTCTGTAGGAGACCAGAGATGTTTAACCCTCTCCACGGCAATAAAGCTGTCATTTGTTATTTTGCTAAAGCTGGTGTTACAGATGACATATGTTGGTTCGAGAAGAGATCTATGTGCTACAAGATATGGAAAAATATACATTTCAGTAGGACAAGTGAATATCCCCCTTCCCCGCCCTTCTGAGGGCTGGAAGTGTCTTATCACCCCGAAAAATAGATACTTAGTTGTGCAATTTATTTAAAAAGTTTAAGAAATTTCACAGTGACTGCATTTATTCTAAGCAATATTATAACGGTGCTTTATTTTTGGCCTTTATGGTGATGGATTGCTTCAATCACAAGCAGCAAAAATCGATTTCATGCCTAATGCCGCCATGATAAAATAATGGCGCAAAGTCCTAACATTTGACCGCCATGACCGGACGTATTGGAAAGTCAGTTTCCCTTCATTTTCTCTATTTTGTATGTATGGAATGGACAGAAATACATAGATGAGACTATACACCAGTTTAAAATATATAGCTCTATTCACACTGAGTTTGGGACATGGGCATAGCCATGGGAGGGGGACTGGGTGTTGAGTGGTGGAGTAGGGCAGGGGTGGGTGCCAAGCCCTTTACCTTGGCCAGGGTATTTAGGTAGGGCAAAACTGAACCTTTGCCCCATATGCAGGAGAGTCTCGCTACAGTTCTGGCGGGAGGCATACACAACCGTAAATGTAAAAATAGTAAACCGCTGGGAACACACCTTTTGCATGAGAGGACTTTACAACCATGCAAACCAAGCACATGCTTGAGGTCTCCAAAGATTGGGGGGGGGGGGGGGGGCTCTGCTGTCCTCAAGCAGTTGTCTGGAAAAAAAAACAAAAAAAGACTAAACCAAGGGTTGATATAAAACAGCTGGTTCGGGGCCCTAGCTGAAGTGCGGGAGAAGAAGTGTCCAGGCTGCATTGCTAAGCTGAGAATGGTGCAAAGGGGGTAAAGTCATGCACCATGACATATCGTTCCTTGGGGCCCCAGATATACCAAATCCAGTGGCATAACTACAACTTACTGGGGCCCACAGCAAAATTTTGAATTGGGCCCCACAGCAACTTCTTCGCAAACCCCCCAACTCACGTGCAACCCCCCTCTCCTGAGGCTAGTCAAGATCACTCTCTCAGACGAGACCCGACAGCTTCTCCTGTCCGTTTCCTACAGTGTATATGTATATAATGTCATTGTATAATAATGTTGGGGGGGCCCTGACAATAAAATCTGTTAGTCTTCCTACTGAGGGGGCCCCTAGTAGGTTTAGGCCCCAAAGCTACACCCCTGGCCAAATCCACTCCTGACTTTTTGCGTCCAATTGTACTGATAAGCATAGCCGACTTCTTAAAGGAAAGCCAATGTAGACTGGCCAAACATAAAGGGCACTCTTCAGGCACACATTTGGATAGATAGTCTATGGCTATGGTGCCGTAGACATTGCAAGCATATGTTGATCCCGAGTGGAATCCCTGATGTGACGTTTCAGTTTCTGGGGAGTAAAGTGCACAATGTATTCATCACATCCAGACATGTCGCTAATCTGTTGTGAATATGATTACCTCTCCCCATCTACATTTACAGCTCACAGACAAATCAGGGCCTTCTCGGTATAAATAATACACGTTGCTTCGGCTGCAAAGCATAAGGTGTGAAGGGGAGGTGAGATCTATAGGCACATTTAGCATCTATGATCTCACATTCAGAGGCATTTTCTCCTGCTTCCCCGCTGACGCCTGCACTGTATTGGAGGGGCAGAGTGGGGAGAGAGATAAATTTAGACTGATTCGTGCAGCACTACATCTATATGTACCCTGGGTGCAGATGAATGTATTCAGAGAGCTAGATCTGAGCAGTTTGCAGAGTCTGCTCCCCCTTCCTTTCCATTCAATGGGAAGGATAGGCCTATTGATCTTAATTACGTCTGCTCCTATTGAGGATCTGATATCATCGGGGCTCAGTGCTTCCGTATTTTCACTTGTAATCCCATGGTGTAATGTTCATTTCTATCCCACTGGAAGTGATTGTGTTCTGTGGATTAAAGCCGGCCATGCACAAGAAGATTGTCTGAGAAGAAACAAGCTGACAATGGCAAGAAACATGCTCCTTCTTTAAAGAGAGCTGCCATCTTTTATCGTTGTGCCAGATTTAGGTCCAGCATTCTGTGCTGAATAATTGTAGACAGTGAGTTACATTTCTTTATGGTGCATGCCATATGTGCACCATTATTTTCAACTTTTTGAAACAGGGTATGGCTTCGTGAGAGGACAGAGCCATTGCCCACTTTATTTACTATACTCAACATCAGAAGCTGGCATAAGTTATAGATAAAGTTTAGATATGAGTTTCTGGTGCACGGAGTGCCAGAGATTCGCCTAATTTTTAAGAGGCGCACCTGACTCGAGCACACAGAGAATCAAGACTGGCACATACGAATGCCAGTCTTGATAAATCTCCCCCAGTATATTTATCATGCACAGAACTCAATTTGATATAGAGCTCCAAATTCTCTGCATAGGCATACAGTTATGTAATGAGAAAATTAAAGAGAACATTCTGTCCGTCCACAGTCACCCCTAGATGGAGCTGATGAGCTGACTGCATACAGTGTTATTGAATTTAATGTCTACCTGAAATAAACAGGCTTCCTCTAGTGGCACATGCAGACAGCCACAATTTTATCATTTAAACACTGTTGACACTTTAACACCTTAACTTCCTGAATAGTCTTCATTACAAATTTTGGTAGCGTTCTGCGGCTGTTCAGTGAGTCTAACTTCTACTCATGACTGTCTGTCCTGATAATTGGACAGCACACTTATTTTGGCTACATAGTCTCTCTCAGCTCTCCCCTTCCATTCTCTTCGTGTTACAGAGAGCAGCAGGGAGGGGGAGGATGTTGTATGTGGGAGTTTGGAGAAGCATTCAAGTTTTCAGGGAATGCTGAACGCACAAGCTGTAGAAAGGGAGGAAATCACACACAACAGTCAGCTGTATGAGAGGGGTTAATCTCAATAACTCAGCAAAACAAAGAAGATACCTGTATTGTCATACTATTGTCACCATCTAGAACTAAATACACACAACTCAGAAACTGCTACCAGTCTTTCTTAACCATTCCTGTAGCTATCCCTAGGTTCTTCACTAGAGCCAACTGCAAGGCAGAATAGAGTTGGCTGGTAGGGATCCAAGTTTGGCTGGTAGGGACCCCATGTCTGCAGAGTAAAGCAGCAGAAAAGGGGAAGCAGACCTACTAGAATGACCGGAGTGCAAAGAGTAGTCGACAATCAGGGTCAATACCAGGAGAGACGGACAGAGCAAAAACAAGGGTTGAAAGGTTAATCCAAAATCATGCAGGATATCAGGAACATTAGAAGAAGTTAAAGTTGTAGACAAGAGGCTAATCTAGCATACAGACCGTAGTCAGATACCAGTTCTAATGAAGTATTGAGAAGCGCTCTGCTCAAGAGCCAGGATACAAAATGGAAAATCTCAGGCAAGTCACTTAAGAATCTGCAGTCTTAAATGCCCTGCCTTGCTCTGGGATTAAACATCAAAGTAAGCAGCACTACGTACCCCACATAAGGGAAAAGTCCAATTTATCTGGTACCAGCAATTATGGTCCAGACATGGTGCTCGCAGGTCAAGATCCAGGCTAAGGGTCCTTTGGAATATTAATACTTGGAAAAATCTGCAGCACTCCTCCGTTTTGATAGAAAATTCCAGTGACTTTATTTATTAAGGCAGCATACAATTGCGATGTTTCGACTATAATAAGTCTTTATCAAGCAGTGCAATAATGGACAATATCATCCGATTATATAAGTGCAAACGGAGGAGTGCTGCAGATTTTTCCAAGTATTAGCTCTGGGATTAGACACAGTCGGGAATCTTCCCTTATAGTCTTTATCGATACGTTGACTAGCTGGAACTTGGTTGGTCAGCATGTCAACCTTCCCAGCAAAGCCATGCATAGTGATTTGGCTGGGTGAACTCCTGACAATACCCCCATGGGCTAGAGAAGGATAAATTAGGCTTTACTGATACATGAGAGCTAGTAAAGGCAGCAGTATCCTGGCCACACAAACCTCACATCCAGAATGTGTTACCGAGAGGTACAATCCTACATTACAAAAATCTGAGACTAACAGCTGGTTGTACACTAACTATAGGGATCTCAAAATTATGAAGGAATAAAGATTGCAGCCTGAAACCTAATCAGATTAATATGATCCCTAATGGGCATTTTATGGCTCATATTTTATTTACATATAGTCCTTTTGGATCAACAGTTGCCTTTTTTCCACCTGCTAGTAGAATTAACTTAACTTTTATTCTTTTCTGTTTTAATATATCTTATTGATAAGGAGATATTTAAAAGTATCAGTAGGAGGCACAGTTTTGGTACCATGATACTATTGTATTTGCATACGTCACCACAGGTGATGGATAGTAAGAATACTTACCCTATGAGTGATTACATCTCTCCCACCACTCACTAGATCATAGCAATGAGCGTTAGTATACGTAACTTTGCTAGTGTTGATCGAGCACCAAAAACACTTCCCGATGCTCAGGTGCTCTACAGAGCACCTGAGAACAATGGAAGTCAGCGGGAAAAACCGAGCATTAAACCAGAAATCCCCTGCTCTGAAGGGGGGAGGGTGCTGGGTCCCACTGAGGTCTATGCAAAAGATCGCTGTACAGTGAGGGAATCCCCCAGTGTGAGTCCACGGCTTAGGAGTCCCTGCTCGGACTCCATATATAGCTATGTCCATATATGGAGTCAGTGCTTGGGGACACCCAGTGTATTTAAATCTAATTTAGCCTATATTTCTGAAAAGTTTTACAACCTTCTACATTACAGCCAAGGACTTTAACCACTCAGCTTTAAAGCTGAAAGATAAACTATGTCAGAAAAACCTCATAGTAGTTTGTCATGTAGTAAGAATTCCTACACAGCAGAAGTATCATTTCATATTCCAGTGCAGTTGAACATTTAGCTGTATAGCGTAGTGGTTAAAGTTCTTGGCTTTAATGTCGAAGATTGTGAGTTCAAATCCTGGCAGAAATGTTTCAGAAATAGAGGCTAAGTTAAATTTATCATTTTTTTAGTAATTAAAAAAAATGTATGGCACAAAATAAATGAGTAATAAAAAGAAAATAAATAGAGAGAGAGAGAGAGAGAGAGAGAGAGAGAGAAAATCATTCATACTTCTGATATATATGAATGCATAATATGTGGGAAACTATTACTGATGTTTTTGGCTATAATATATTTACATATATTATAATATATTATATAGTCTAAATATATAATTATATATGTTAATATATTATGGCTAAAAACATATATATGTTTAAATTAAGCCTCTATTTCTGAAAAGATTCTGTCAGGATTCAAACTCACACAACCTTCTACATTAGAGCCAAGAATCTTAAACACTGCACTATACAGCTCCATGTTAACATGCAGTGAAATATGAAATGATACTTCTGCTGTATAGGAATACTTACTACATGACAAACTACTATGAGGTATTTCTAGCACAGTTTATCATTCATCTTTATAGCTGAGTAGTTAAAGTCCTTGCCTCTAATGTAGAAGGTTGTGAGTTCAAATCCCAGCAGGCTAAATTGGATTAAATACACTGACTCACACACATGAGGTATTCAGCTGAGCATGCTTGTTCAAGACGCTTGGCTATAAATTGTCCCCATGGCCAGACATACACACTGCCTGAAGATGCCGGTAATCTGGTAAAACATGTCAGGGGACAGTTAAAGGCACAGACCATTTACAAATACCAACATATGTGAGAATATAGGGCATAGGGAAAATGGGTGGCAGTGCGCAGCCACAGACATAGCAAACCAAGCTAAGGCCTCTTTCACACTTGCGTTGTCCGGATCCGGTGTGTACTCCACTTGCTGGAGGTACACACCGTATCCGGAAAAACGCAAGTGTACTGAAAGCATTTGAAGACGGATCCGTCTTCAAAATGCTTTCAGTGTTGCTATGGCAGCCAGGATGCTATTAAAGTCCTGGTTGCCATAGTAGGAGCAGGGGAGTGGCATACTTACAGTCCGCGTGGCTCCCGGGGCGCTCCAGAATGACGTCAGAGCGCCCCATGCACATGGATGATGTGCCATGTGCTCCCATCCATACTGGGAGCAGCATCCAGTATGCTGCTCCCCAGCTCCCTGCTACACTTTACCATGGCTGCCGGGACTTTAGCGCCGAAACGATGTTTAGCTTAAGTCCGGATCAATGCCTTTCAATGGGCATTAATTCCGGATCCGGCCTTGCGGCAAGTCTTCAGGATTTTTGGCCGGAGCAAAAAGCGCAGCATGCTGCGGTATTTTCTCCGGCCAAAAAACATTCCGTTCTGGAACTGAAGACATCCTGATGCATCCTGAACGGATTTCACTCCATTCAGAATGCATTAGGATAAAACTGATCAGGATTCTTCCGGCATAGAGCCCCGGCGACGGAACTCTATGCCGGAAGACAAGAACGCAGGTGTGAAAGAGCCCTAAGTTTCTGCCACAGAGACATAAAGCAGGACGCCAAATACAATAGTATCACTGAGCCTCCTACTGCTTCTTTTAAATATCTCCTCATCAAGAAGATATATTAAAATAGAAAAGAATAAAAGTAAAATTTTAATTCTACTAGCAGGTAGAAAAAAGGTAATTGTTGGTCCAAAAGGACTATATGTAATTAAAATATCAGCCTGAAACCTAGTTCAAGTTTTTATTAAACTTTTTGTTTTTAGGTAACCACTAACATATCCTAAAATATCTTTTTTCATTTCATAGTTGTTCATACGCTTTAAAGGCTTGCATAGACACATAGTTGCAGTTCACCTGATTAAAACACTGTTTTTGTTTTGTTGCTCGGTTCCCAAGTGATGATACTTTTTCTTAATATGCAAATTCAGTTTTTAGTGTAATGAGGGATGATTAGCTCTATCTCCGGGGTCTCAGTCACAATATTCTCGCTGACAACCGTGTTGAATGTCCAAACTGCATTTATTTTGATAGCAGCACCAGCAAACACAATACAAAATGAAAACCTTCCCGTCTGGGCTCTACATATAACATGATCCCTGACTCACCTATACAGAGTGCTGTTCACATATGGAACATAAATGCGGCTTTCTCCAGTCATATAGTTCAGAAGCTTCCGGGCTGTGACCCTGTAACACATACTAAAGGAATTATGGCCCAGTAGTCCTCCCGACTCTGGCCTCGTGACCCTTGTATCCAGGCATCAAGGCGTCCTCCGAAGTTCCGGCTAGCGCCTAGCCCTGTGGCCCCTCAGCCTTTCCCTGCTGAGATCAAACTAACAGAGCCTCACTAGTCCTCTGTCTGTACATTCCCCACTAACTGACACCCTGGGAGGATCTTTATCCCAGTCTAATTATCGCAGACCTCACCTGCGATCCTCTCTGGTCCAAGGGAACACCAGTGCTAGAAAGGTGTGGATTGGCAGATCCGACTTCCAATCCTATCTGCCAATCCAACTAAAATCCGTCCCAGACTACACCAACAAGAACCTTGTCTCAGCAACCTACATGCTGCTGAGACTATTACCTCCCATATTTTAGCTATCCCACCCAGCTAAGGTACCTGAGTGGGATATACACCTCTTCCCGCACTGTCCACCTTATCACACTTATCACAGGGCATAACCATTGCTCTTGTTGCCCTCATGCTCCACTCATTTCTGTGGCCAGCCCCTTCCTGGCTACTTCGATTGACAGCACCAGGCAGAGGCAAAGTAGCAAGGGAGGCGCTTGCCACAGAAAGGAGCGGAGCTTGTGTGCAACAAGAGCAGTGGTGATGCCCTCATGACTCCAAAGATCTAAATATCATAACTCCAGCATGGAGCAACTAAAGAAAAACAGCGTTTTAATCAGATAAACTGCATCTATGTGTCTATGCAGACAGTTGTATAAAGAGGTCACTGGTGACAGATTCCCTTTACCTTTATGGTCATGCAGAGGATTTGGCAGTCTATATCACAGAAATGGACCATCAGACCCTGATAAGAAATTTATCAGCACAACATTTTTGACTTATTTAAATTATAAATGTGGATAATGTGGAGATTGTAAGGCATGGCGTGATGCAAAAGTCAGGGCAGACATGCTCCAGTCACAACACAAAAAATAGTTGTAATCAAAGAGAATAAAAAATCAGTGTATACGGTGTATGGGGAAAAAAGTTTGTACCTGTATCAAAAGCCCAAACTCAACAGTAGGTCAAGGGCAATACCTTTTCTCATCCACATACAGGAAAAACCTATGAGATAAAAGGTTACTACACTTGTGCTACGTCCTATGTAGTATATATGATCAAATGCCCTTGCGGCCAGGCTTATATCGGCGAAACTTCGCAACCAATTCGTGATAGGATCAGTAAACACAAGTCCGACATCAGGTGCAAAAGAGCAGAACTCCCCATCCCTAGCCATTTTTTGCAGTTACAACATACGGTCAGTCAGCTAAAATTTCAGATCATAGATCATATACCAATGCCAAGACGTGGCGGTAACCGCAAACTTTTGCTACAGAAAAGGGAGTCCTTCTGGATCTACGAGCTTAAAACTGTTTCACCATTTGGATTGAATCGCGAATTTGATCTATTACTCTGAATATGCAAATTGATGTGTGTTGAATTGTGGCCCATTTTCATACTTGTCTATAATAATCATATTGTTTCTCAATTTATTTATTTTTTCTCCTCTATTTAGATGCGCTGATACGTAGGTCTAGGTAGGCCTATAAATTTATTATTTTTTATGTCTAACATACTAACCATACTTGTAATTTATCTGCGATATAACTTGGCATACTATACTATACTATGCAATACTGCCTTATGACGATTTGATGATGGAATATTGCTCTATGACGATTTGATGGAATTTTCTATACATCATTTGATCTATAACTACTCTATATTCTGTTAACTTTGTCTTAATATATACTAATCTTTGTTGTATCTAATTTTGTGACTAATCCAGATGTCATCCAAGATGATCGATATTTATGAATGGTGATTCAGATCATAGAATCAAGACCCAAGCACATCGCCGAGCTAGACTACAAATATACACAATCTATGCCGAATAATACCGAGAATGATACTTTAATGCCTTGTGTATTTTTGGAATATTTGTTAATAACTGTCTATTTCCATATATAGTGTGGCCATTATCAATATAATGCTATATTTCGCGCTATTTTCTTGTTTATACATTTGATTTTCTGGAGGTATGTGTATCCGTGGGTGTCCTAGGAGATGAGCGACTAATTACGCATGCGCACTTTAAAGATTTACTACTATGCGTCTCAATATACAAACAGACGCTTAACAATGATGCCTACATCATGCGCTTAGCGCTCCATACGCCAACCAGGTGTCGACTGATTACGTCAGACGTCGACTCCTTGTGCGTTCCATGTACCAACCAGACGCTGACAGATGACGTCAGACGCCGATAACCATGAGGTCCGTTCACTATAAAGCGGCAGCGCAGCTATAGCTTCCCTTGTGCCACCCACGGTTACACATCGTCTCCATAGCGCACAGGTAACAATATGATTCTTGATTATATTTTGACTTCTATCTTGGGCCCTTTCTTTTCAACACTTGATTACTGCACTGTTATTACTACTTGACTTTCTATAAGGATTATTTGACCTCTTTGCTAGATAGCATCAGCTACCTTATAATGTACCATACCAATAGATTGTTATTTTCATTGAACCTATATACTGATGGATTGTTTGTCACTCTCAGTATGGACGGCCTGATCTGGACGGACGACTACTGGTCATATATGTCCTATAAACTAAGTTTTACACTATCTAATGATACATAGGCTTGCATGAATGCCCATTTTGCTTTTCAAAAAATTGATATACGATATTGTTATGACCATTTGTCGCCTGCCTATTCAGGCTTCCCCCTGATGGTGAGAATTTTATCCCCCCAGCTATTGTTTGCTATATACTACTCTACAAATGTGGACTTGTAATTCTAAAAAAAAATTTTGTCTTAAAAATTTTTTGTCTTCTAAGTATACACTATATGATGATTACTGTGATCCAACAATTGATTTATGTTAGATATATATTTCTGTGTTATCTACAGGCCGTGATCAAGGTCCGGTTAGGACCGAAACGTTGGCCCTGCTTCTATTATACAAATAACCGTGATGGTGTTGGACACAATAATAAAACATTAATTTTTCTAATCTACTAAATACGAGTGTGCCGTGGATTTATATAGATACAAACTCAACAGTAGGCATGACTGCCTACACATGGCCCATAATAAAACTTAATTTCTTTATTGGCTTGTTCCTGACAGATTCAAGGCTTCCATGGCAGAGAGGTAATGGGCTGTTATTTCAGAGTAACTCCTTATGTTGAACAGAAACTGCATGCAGTACCATAATGCTGGAAAACACCACTGCCAACCTCATTTGCTCTCATCCCCTAACAGATGCTTGCTCTTTCCCCAGGCAAATCCAGTTCATTTTCACAATCTTGTCTTACCAAGAGAAAACATATGCAGAGTGTCCAATCTTTGCAGATCATCTTTACATTATGTACATGAGGTCTTCTACCTGGAATGAACATGTCTAGGTCTTCTGTGTGGTAGATTTCTAAAAGAAGATGAGGAGAACTCTCATTCATATCGTGACCACTGGATCTCACCCCTCGGCAGATTTTTGGCCTAACTTAATTCCTGGTGGGTCTCCGATCTCTCCCACCTCATCGCTGACTTACACAATTACATAGTTACATAGTTACATCATTGGTAAGGTTGGAAAAAGACACAGGTCTATCAATCCCAACCTATAGTTCTACAGTGTTGATCAGAGGAAGGCAAGAAAACGCATATGAAGCGCCAATTGTCCCTTATATAAGGACAAAAATTCCTTCCCAACTCCAAACAATAAATCCCTGGATCTACATCCCATCTCTAGAAATCTAGTACCCATAACCTGAAATATTTTTACATTCAAGAAAGGCATCCAGAGCCTTATTAAATGTGTTTAATGAATCGAGCATCACAAGCTCCTGTGGCAGAATGCTCCATAGTCTCACTCTTACAGTAGAGAATCCTTTTCTATGTTAGTGTAGAAGCTTTCTTTCTTCTAGATGTAGAGGATGCCCACTTGTCATGGTTACATGCCTAGGTATTAAAAGGTCATGTGTAACTCATCTAAGTTGTCTTTTATCCAGACTGAATAACCCCATATTTGATAATCTGCCATGATACTGAACCTTACATTCCCTTAATTACCTTGATTACCCTCCTCTTCAACCATTCTAGTTTAAATGTCCTTCTTATACTCAGATACCCAAAAATGGTAGACAACATTTATTGTGTGGTCTGACTAGTGATTTGTATAGAGGCAAAACTATGTTTTCGTCATCCCGAGCTATACCTCTTTTAATGCATCAGATGATTATTATTTTCCTGCCTGGTATTGGTCACTAAAGTCAATTTCACTGTCCATCACCTTCCCTAAGTCTTTTTCAGTGCCAGTAATTGAACATTTTTTACCTTACCAAACATTTATCCACATTTGCCATTCCTTGTCCCAAGTCTCCATCTTCCGCCTCTCCACTGTTTCTCTCTAGGTGCTAAAACTGATAACATCTTCTAACTCCTCCCAGTGAATGCTACGGTGCCCAGTTTTCACACCTGATGTCAGCACAGGGTTCCCAAGCGACTGACTTAGCCTCCTATGAGATTCTCATAGTCATTCCAACGACTATCAGCAGGAGGCACATGCCAGATCTATATTATTGCCTCCTCCCCATACCTGCAAGGCCACCAGTGCCACACATATCACAACAAAGCACCATCAAAGTAATATAAACATGCAACATCTGCACATAAATACAACTGCAAAAAGTGTGCCACCTATTGTGCACCTTGTTACAGTGACACTTCTCCACAGTGCGAGACACATTTTGTAGGCACTCTTTTTGAAAGATGAAATTGAAGGTCTAGAAAAGGTTTAACAGCCATTGTCGTTTGTCTACAGTAAAGAAAAGAATAAGAATCAACATCTGTTTAGAGAAGGAAATCTATACTGCAAGCGTCTCATGCACGGGCTGGTGAAGAGTAGGCATCTGTTTTCACACCACTAGCTTCATATTGAACGTTACAGCTGTACAACAGATAGTAATGGTCCAAATAGTGATGCACAACAATCGATCTATCAGGCTTTAAGGAGCCGTAATGATAATTGTGCCACTCACTAAGCACAATATGAAGAGCAAGCCTGAAATACATTGCAGGAAAGAGGTGTCATCTAGTTTTAGAAAAACCAAGTGCATCTTGCTCCTTCTCTATTATCACAGCACCCAGTACCGCGCTACAGATCTCTGACGTTGAATCATGCCACTGCTTTGGTAGGCTATATGACTGACTTCATAGTCTGGGTAGCAATTACCATGACATGTCTCTTGCAAATATAGATGCATCTTGACGTTTTTCAGTATCATGATAGAGATATGGACAATCTTATTTTTAAGGTTAGTAGAGAACTTGCTAACACCATGTAATGGTCCTACCTGTTGTCACTAAATTTCTGTCCCACCCCACTTCCCAACGCCATAGATAGGAACTGCTCAACCATAATGAAAGGGTTACTCCCGTTTACAGGATAAGCCATAAATGTCCAGTAGGTATGGATACTAGCGTTGGACTGGCCCACAGGAATACCAGAGGATCTTCCAGTGGGCCCAGGCTCCTTTGGAGCCCATACCTTGCCACATGGGTCTGTTTCTTTGGATCAAAGCCTATTAGACTTTATTATTTATTTGAGGATTGGGATTCGATAATAATTTCCTCTGGTGGCCACAAGGAACCCCAGTCCTGCTCCTATATCGAGAACATGGTCTGACTGCATGCGTCATGCACGCCATTCACCTATGTGGGGTATTTTTTAAAACTCCCATACAGTGTCGGACTGGGGTACCTAGGGACCACCAGTAAAATTTATTTTGGGGGCCCACCGTGCGGATACATTCAAATATAATAAATAATCTAACATTTTTTTTATATGAAGCTGGTTGAGGTGCTGTACATTGAATATATGTATGTAGTGTATTAAATCTAATGTATTATGTGCCACTTGTGCAGGGGGTGGGAGACTAGGGGCCCACCCTGCTCAGGGGCCCACCGGGGGATTCCCCTCTACCCCTATGTGCCAGTCCGAGCCTGCTCCCATAGCAGTGAATGGTGAGAGTTTCTCATAAACAGCCACCCCTCCATCTGCAGAAGTAGCAAGACAGGGCTTATTTCTAAAGATAGATGTGTGTGTATCCCTGGAATGGGACCCACCCCTAAGCCCTTATGCACAGGATTGTATCTGTTTGAGGTCTGCAAATTGCGGATTCGCAAAATACGAATGCTGTCCATGTTCCATCTGCATTTTTTTTACTTACAATGGGTCAGTGGTTCGCACTTTGAGGACAAGTATAGGACATCTTCTATCCATTTGTGTGACGGGCATACGACTGTGAAATAAAGCACATGGAGTGTGTGCTTTCTGCATTCATTTGTACATTCCACTAAAAGATGGGGATACCCATTTATATATCTAAAAAGTAGCACACGTTATTTTTTTTGCCCCTCCATTGGGTCATTAAAGAGGTTAGCTGATGTAGAAGACCTATACACTCTACTCTGGAATTCTGAATGAATAGAGAGTGGTCTGCTTTCAAGACACTCAACTTTTAACCAGAGCAGAGCATAACTACACAATGCTAGAAAATGAAACAAATGGATAGAGTAAGCCAGTTTGGAACAATCATATATGTATAGACATGGATGGAGACTTGGTGGGATCTTGCTCCCCTATTTGGGCTCGGTTGTCATCCAATCTGAGTGTTTCAATCATGGAAGATAGGAGAAGAAATACGCAGGATTGGTTTAGCCTTCCTTGCAGTGACAGCAAATACAACGCATTTCAAGACCCACAGCCCCTTCATTGGGTACAGTGAGACAAGATATCTAGCAAGATGTACCAAATTTATCACACAATACGAGCTATTGTGATACATTTGGATAAATGTTAGACTGTCTTGCCAGAGTTTACAATGTCTAAATATTCAACAGGATTAGTAAATCTGCCTGAGGTTTTTTTTTCATTCTGGAGGATCTAAAATGTCTGTAGTACATACACTGCCCATTGAATTTCTAGGAGCTGTGTAATACTTCATTTCTCCTGTGGGGACACTGCAGGGGTATTTAGCACGTGTTGCCAGGTTCATCTACGGATTACAGATGATCCATAGAATACCACACTCTGTGATTAACTTATTCGCTGGTGACCATTCTAATGAAAAAGGGTTGTCCAAAGTGAAAACCCCCTTTTTAATGATTTTTTTCACCTGTTTAACAAAATGGGGAAATGATCCATTAAAAGTTAATCTTCCCAGTCATGCTTGATTTTACCCTGCTTTGTGCAATTTTATTCCAATTTTGTGTAGTTCATGATAAGTGTTATTTTAACTGGTTGTTTTTCTAGTTTTAGTAAATTACGTAACATTTACATCTTTCCTTCTTCATTTAACTTCACTTAATCTTTAAACATACTTGACATTATCATTGTCCAATGTATTCCTATTGCCTCTTGCAGTTTAACAGTATCAATTTGTTGATTACATTACTCTGCCGAAGAGTAGAGGGTAAGGGGTGGTCATCTCCCTCAAGAGGTCTCCATCACTTCCAAAGTGCCATCAAGATAATTATTTAGTTTTGTTTTTTTGGGTGGGAATTTTTACTACAGTGTAATATATATATTTTTTTTTTCTAAGCGGTTCTTTTAGATGTTTTTTTTGTTTTTTACATTTTTCTTACTAACTAAAGACCCATCGAAGACCAATAATGTTATTCTGTACAGTGTATCCCTGGTCCACCTGCTTCAACACTGCAGCCTTCTCACATAAAATTAGTTAAAGGGCATCTGTCAGTAGATTTGTACCTATGAAACTTGCTGACCTGCACATACATGGGACCAACACAGATGCCTTCAGCTCCCAATTGCACATGCTAACAGATGCCCTTTAGATGTGTTGTCCTGGTCCACAATTAAAAAAAATGGTGTAAAATAACAAAAGGAGTAACACTCTCTCTACCATTCCCCTGCCACTCCGAAGCCGATGCTTCCCTAGTCCCCAGCAGATCTTTTTGCTTCACTAATGACTTGTCCGCATGACATGTGACTACTGCAGCCAATCACTGGCTGTATCAGTGACTTCAGTGAGGTCATCGCTGTGGCCAGTGAATGGCTGCAGTAGTCACATATCATGTTGACATCTCATTGCTGGAGCAGGAAAAACAGAGACCTCGGTGGGTCATCTGCATCCAATTGTTAAGACGAATATTACACCTTTAGATATTTTATGCCATCGTAAGCTGTTTTATAAAATGCTTCATGGGGTTAGACAACCCCTTTAAAGGAATTCTATAGTTAAAACTGATGCACTGTGTTATGCCCAGTGTAGGACCTGATAGACAAATGCTCAATAATTCACAAAACACCAAAAATAAATCCTGGTGTCATGCATCACCCCCTGCCTAAGGCCTCATGCACACAACCGTGCTGTTTTTTTGCGGTCCACAAACCGCGGATCTGCAAAAAACGGAACCCGCCCGTGTGCCTTCTGCAATTTGCAGAATGGAACGGACGGCCCATTGTAGAAATGGCTATTCTTGTCCGCAAAACGGACAAGAATAGGACATGTTATAATTTTTTTGTGGGGCCACGGAACGGAGCAATAAATGCGGACAGTACACAAAGTGCTGTCCGCATCTTTTGCGGCCCCATTGAAGTGAATGGGTCCGCACCCGAGCCGCAAAAACTGCGGCTCGGATGCGGACCCAAACAACGGTCGTGTGCATGAGGCCTTAGTCATAAAACTGCTTCAGTTTTGCATGGAGGGTTCCTCTGATCTACAGAAAACAGAAATAGATGGTGTCAACCTTTTAGTGATTGTGAAAGATTACAAGACATGTCAAAGGCCAAGTCAGATAGTGATCCCATAGATGCTGATAGTCTCATTATTGCTTGTCAGGTTTGTTTGCAGGCCATACATTTTGCAGTATTGATCCGGGCTGCTTCGAGAATATGTGGCCAACGCTAAAGATTTACCCATGATACATTTGTATCTACATAAATAGCCTCTCTGTCCACTATTCCCTTCTCGACTAGGCAAGCAATAGTATTTTTTCCACGTTGATGTTGATGTGAAATTTCCCACAGACCTGGTCCAGCAGTGATGATATTCAGATATTCATTATATATACTGTATATATATCATGTAAACTAAAGACTTCTTTAAAGAGGAGAAGCTCCAACAGTCATGGAAATCTATGTACACTAATCTTACCAGAATGCCTTTATTCAGTATTGGGTGACATTAAATTGTAGGTGAACATATGAGAATATATAAAATTACCATTAATACCAATGCCCAATTTTAGTAATCTGTAACGGGGCCCCCAACTGCCATAGGCCTTTTATAATACTGATCTCCGCTTATATGGTTTTTGGGACCCTCAGAAACTAGGGCATGGGTACAACTGCTACCCCTGCACTCTGTATAGCTATGCTTCTAGCTTGAACCCTATAGTGAAACACAAGCGTTATAGCGGCAGCCAACAGCCTGCTCGGCTCATCTGCCCCTGGCCTATTGCTCCAATCTTCTTCCAGGTGGGCCCGAGTGAAGAGTAAGGCTACTTTCACACTAGCGTTTTTAATTCCGCTATTGAGATCCGTCATAGGATCTCAATCGCGGATGAAAACGCTTCAGTTTTGTCCCCATTCATTGTCAATAGGGACAAACCTGAACTAAGCGAAACGGAATGTACTAAAATGCATTCCGTTCCGTTTGGTTGCGCTCCCATCGCGGGCAGAATAATGCTGCAAGCAGCGTTTTTCTGTCCGCGGTGTGGTGTAGAGCAAGACGGATCCTTCCTGACACACAATGTAAGTCAATGGGCACGGATCCGGTTTCTCTGACACAATAGAAAACGGATCCGTCCACTATTGACTTTCAATGGTGTTCATGACGTATCCGTCATGGCTATAGAAGACATAATACAACCGGATCCGTTCAGGATGGATGCATGTGGTTGTATTATTGTAGATCCAATTTTGCAGATCCATGATGGATCAGCAAAAAACGCTATTTTGAAACTAGCCTAACTCTGTCCCCTCTCGGCTCAGTGTGTCTCTGCCTGCCCATAGGGCACACGTATGTGTTCCCTCTAGTTTGTAAAGGGTCAGTGTGCACGCATCTAAGTCTTCACCAGCCAATGGCTAGCAACCTTGGAGTACTTAAGGCCTCTTCTTAAATGGGAAGGCACCTGATTAATAGGTTCCTAGTACTCTAGTGTCCTGTTGAGGTGTGGTGATATATGCTTGTCTGTCTGTGTACTGATTTCCGCCTGTTTTCCAGATTTGACCCCTCACTGCCTGTCCTGACCTCTGTCTGATGTCCGTCCTGACCTCGGACTGTTTCTCGGATTGCACATACTCTTCCTTCCCTGACGTCAGTCTGTTCATGACTACAGTTTTGTCTGATCCGTCGGTGTGCTCTGCCCTGGTGTGTCTTGAACCCTCATGATTTAGCAGTAAACCAAACAGAGACCACTCCAGGAGGTAGCAGCCTAGTGGTTCGCCTGCGGCATATTCCAGATCCCTATACAGGGGTTAAAGGGTGAAAAACAGGGGACTGCCAGGATAAACCCTTAGGAGTAGCCCCAAGTCAAACCTGCTCAGTTAACTGACACAGTGGTTACACACCCAGGGCGTAACAGCATGGAGTCCCTAAAGGAAGACATTAGTGACTTATAGGCCCTCCATGTCCCTGAATTGTATCCTCCTTATAAGCAGTGCTTCTAGTGGAAAACAGCTCCTTGCATATTTAAATCAGAGGCACATGGAGGTATAATAGAGCTGTGGATGTAGGTCCTTAATATGATGCCTAAGTCACTCTGATCTGGGATGTCAATATTATTCCATTACAAAACCAGTTTTACTGCTTCTATGAGAATCGAAATGACCTCTAATATTCTAATCGAGGGCATCACTAAAATTCACTAGGCCTTCTATTAAAAGCTTACAATGCCCAGGATGCGCTCCCACCTCCTTATTATCTTATTCATGGTCAATAATGCATTGAACTGTAGTAATGCTGGCAGCTCTATAGCTACAACCCAAATAGGTACAGATAACACTGCCAAACAGCAAATTTGACTGCTATTACAGCAGCAAAATCAAGTCTCTGTGAGTTAAATACATTAACAGAATTAATTCACTCTTGTCCCATGGGTTTTCTAAAAGAAATTGGACGCAAAACATATCAGAAAGTTACAGAGTTTTTTATTACTCAGTGATTAAAGTTTAGTCCCATCGGATCAGACGTTCTCTTAACCTGTTTAAAGGCTATGGGCACCTTCCACTCTGAAAATACGTTTTTTTTTTCTTGGAGACAGAAGCGCAGCCAGGAGAGAGACAGACCAAAAACTCTCCACAGGCAGAAGTGAACGCTTCTTCTGTGCAGACAGTTCAGACAGCTCGAGTGAAACCTGTGTCACAGGAGAGAGCTCAGTTGCTGCATTAACCCTACAGCACAGTCCAGACAGCTCCAGTGATTCCTATGTGCAAGGAGAGAGTCCAGCTGCAGCCACCAGCTGGTCCCCGGGCGGGACAATCATAAGTGCACCAATATTTGCGCGCCAACGTTTTCTGCAACCGGTCTCCAAGATTTGGACTGGGTTAGTTGTTAGGCAGTAGTAAATGGCCATCTGAGCATTAGGAGTAGATAGCTGGGAAGAGTGTATTGCCTTTATCTGTGTGTGACTACCATCACTGTTTACCCTTATAGATAGCCGGCCCCTTCACCAGGGATTTTCCTTAGACAATATTGCAATCTGTGCTTTGTTCCTTTTATTGCATTATTTTTATGTTCTTCACCATTGTTCACCCTTTCCCAAACCTGTTAATCAGTTAACTCCTTCCTGGGGTGAGTGTGTACTGCTATCCTATAGAGCTCCAAGCAAGATTTGGTTGGAGGCACTGTGCCATAGTGAGATGAGAATACATCCAAGATCAGTGTATTCTCAAATCTGCAGTATGGCAGAATATTATGGGCAACCAGGTCGTTTCATGTCCACCTTATTACTAATTTTGCTTGGGCAATTGCAAAGCAACTGGCTTGTAACTGAACCTGGGTTTGGTCATCACCTTTGCCGTGTTAATTAGGGTGAAGTAGCTAATAGTTGAGCCTTTATATATCCAGGCCTTACTCCATTCAGGTTGTCAGGTGTAGATATATGTATATATTTCTACAGAGTGATGCACAAAAAAGTAGCCTGCCTTCATTAATAGTATGACAAGATGAATAAACAACTGGATTGTTTTTTTTTAATTACCCACAAGTCACAAAATATGCTGAAAGTGCTCCCCGTTCACGTCTCTGCATCTTTGGGCACGTCAGATTATAATGGCTGATACTGCTTGCAGATGCTGTGGATAGTGTTTGTGATGTTTTCCTTGAGTTTGTCCAGGGAATGTGGATTGTTAGGATGCACTTTCTGTTTTAAATTTCCCCACAGATAAAAATCGCATGTGGACAAGTCTGGGTAACGTGGCAGCCATAACCCCTTACCCACAGTTCTGTCCTCCATAAACAGTTCATGAACCCGTGCCAGTGAGTCCCGTGAGGTGTGGCATACTGTCCCATCTAGTTGAAAAAGCAGAATATTTTTTCTTCTGCAGCATCACTGTTGAAGAGCTGCAAGCAGTTTCAGCCATCATAATCCAATGTGCCCAAAGATGCAGAGACGTGAACGGGGACCACTTTCAGCATCTTTTGTGACTTGTGGGTAATTAAAAAAAATCCACTTGCTCATTCATCTTGTCATACTATCGCTGGAGGGGGGCTACTTTTTCATGGGCCACTCTGTATAATAATAGTTACTAATTTTGTTTGGGAAGTTGCTGTGCAACTACAGTATTTGCTATTTGGATATTGACTAGCTTTGCTTGGTTAATTAGGTTGATGATTGTCTAGACTTTATATATTCAGGCCTTACTCCATTCTGGTTGTCGGGTATAGCTTTCTCTAGTCTAGGTGCATTCCATTCCAGATAGTTTGTACTTTGTTCTGTACTCTGGAATTTGTAGTTTCACAGTTGTATCTGGTTTAGAGTGTTTCTGTGTGTTCTTGATCTGTTCTTTCACTGTCTTTCATTCTATGTTTGGTATTTGCTTATTCTTGTACAGAAGCAGCAGGAGAACCAGCTATGCGAAGGATTTACACAGACTCTACAGCAGCAAAATAATTCTATTTAGAAAGCTGCTTAATTTTGCATTTATGGGACTTTCTAATTGATGTCCTTTGCTTTTAAATAGTAATGCTAAATAATGGAATGCCACCACACAGTATCAGCATACATTATACTGCCACATACAGTAGCAGAATGCCTGATGTAGTAGCGCCAGATAGATATGTAGCCCCTACAATGTTATATATGACATCATTACCCATGTAGCATCTTTATTTAACATGATTAAACCCTACAATCACTGATGCCTAAATCAGATAAAAGAATAAGAATGAAAGTAGGACATTTAATTCTCCTGGAATAACAATCAGGATTTAGAACACGTAAATAACAATCTAATGAGAAATCCTAATGGCAGCGCTCCTCTGTGCAGCTATTGTTTCAGCTTTCTTTTAGCTACTATGTTACTCATAATTCAGCTGCAAGGTCTGCCTGTATACAACAGCCATCAGACCTGAGCAACCGACACCTATATGATTGGCATCTACTGTATATGTCAAAGGAACATAAGATATTGAAGAAACATATGATAATCTTCAATCCCTTCCACTTCCAAACACAATTCTATTTGTGCTGAATCCTCTTAAAGAGACCAGTCCTGTATGGAGACTTACTGGAATTATCCATGGTATTGATACTTATTGGCAATGCTCCATGGTAAATGAATATGCAAAGAGGTACCTCCCAAAAAAGAGAACCATTTTTCCAGCGCCACCTTGTGGAAGTGACTCCCTATGAGTTCTGACTTTCCAACATACTTTTCAACATGTATAATACAGCCGGTGTTCTGCCAGATTTCTATACCTTGCCAAAACGCTATACCGGAAGTGACGCGACCTCACCGGAAGTGACGCGGACGCACAGGAAACAGCTGGAGGAGGGTGTGTGTGGTGCTGCGCAAGCGCACATCGACTGGATTAGCAAAAAATCATTGCAGCGCCGCGGGAGAAGGACTTCATGCGCATGCGCAAAATGGTACACCGCGCGTGCATGCTTAGGGCTAGGTAGATTTTCCAGCGCAAAATGTTCCATCAGATCTCCCTACCCCTGAGTGCGCATGAAAAAATCATCAGGAGCAGTTCATCCTTACCGCAGAGCTGAGTGCTGGATATTGGGGTCACCACATAAGCGGTGTCCCCCAATATCCAGCACTCAGTCCTGCTATGTGGAGACCTTGAGCTTCTAATTTTTATATAGTAAGTGTAGAAGTAATGCAATGCAGATTTATCCATGTTTCCAGTATTTGCATGTGTCTTTGCACATGAAGCAGTGTGCTGCTATATATAGTGTTTGCTTATCTATCTATCCATCTATCTATTTCACATTTAAATTCAAATTATCTTTATAGGCAGGACTAAATACATATTAGCATTGCCAAAGCAAGTAGGAAATAATCGGGTGGGGATGGGGAAATAAGGATAAGGACACATCCAGGGTGGGAGTATAGAAGTCCATAGCATATCACGCTCCTCTCAGTCTATGGCAGGTACTGAAATATTGTGCTGCTATGGCCACTGTGTTTTCATCTCTCCCCAGCAGTATGGATAGTTTCTTATCCTCATCCATGAAGATGAAATCTGGGAAGTGATCCGACAGTCTCCTGAAATGAGTGTTTCTCCCTGTTGAGTATTTGGGGCACCAAAGCAAAAAGTGTGCGCTCAGTGTGTACCAGATCAGGATTTGTCAGTCTCTGGGATTGGGTAGTTTTGCCAGATATGGGAACAGTTTGTATGATGTTCCTCCAGGCACTGATATATTCCTCTTTGCGCTTGTGTGTCATCTTGTGGCTGTCACGATAGGTAGGTAAGCGGGGAAATAACCAAACACGGAAAAACAAACAGAACAAACGACTAGGCCCAAAAGCTAGGGAGAAAAGGGTCACCTCCTAGCAATCCCTAAAAGCTTTCCCTAAACTGCTGTGCCCAGGTGCATACCCTTAGGGTGGATTTGCACATGCCCTCGTGCCAAAACCTAAACACCCTGGGTAAACCCTAAGCAGCAGGAAAAAGGGTAGAGGCAACCTGCTTCTTCAAACCAGGAGGAAGAAAGCGTCTCCCTAGAGGCCTAGACAAAACACACAAAGGGAAATAAAGGAGAGGACTTATCTTGAGCAGAGCTGGAGCAGACGATACACCACAAATCAAGAGCTCCCAGGAAAGAACTAGAACCCGCACAAGCCACTGGGGGAAGGAGGGATAAATAGCCTCACTAACAATGAAACCCAGTACACCTGAGGGAAGGTGGATCCAGCTCAAACCCAAATCAAAACAAACAGAGAAGTCAGACATGTGCAGCCAGTCTGACAGACCTCCGCACATTCACAGAGCAAGGCGTGACAGTACCCTCCCCCCTTCTACAGGTGACCTCCGGACACCCCGGACCAACTTTATCCAGGTGTGCCCTGTGAAAGGCCCTCACCAGGTGGCTAGCACTGACATCAGCAGCCAGAATCCACATTCTTTCCTCCGAACCGTATACCGTATCCCTTCCAGTGCACCAGGTGCTGGAGGGAACCCCGAAGAACACGTGAGTCAAGAATATTAGAGATTTCAAACTCAAAATTGCCATCCACCAAGACAGGGGGAGGTGGCAATAGAGATGGTTCCACAGGTTTCACATATTTCTTTAATAAAGACCTGTGAAACACATTATGGATGTTCCAGGTCTGTGGAAGATCCAGACGAAATGCCACCGGGTTGACAATCGCAGAGATTTTGTAAGGGCCAATAAATCTTGGACTCAATTTCCAAGATGGTACCTTCATCTTAATGTTTCTAGTGGACAACCACACCGAATCACCCACACACAGGTCCGGACCAGTCATACGTCTCCAGCCATCCGTTCATATCTTTCACCCATCTTTTCCAAATTAACCGGGATCTTCCGCCAGATAGATGACAAGGCAAAAGAGAATCTCTCCTCTTCTGGCATCCCAGAAGATCCAGTCCCAGAAAAAGTACCAAACTGTGGGTGAAAACCATATGTGCCAAAAAATTGCGACTTATCAGTGGACTCCTGTCTACGGTTATTCAAGGCAAATTCGGCTAGAGACAAGAATGAGGACCAGTCATCCTGGTTCTCAGCAAAACACCTCAAATAGGTCTCCAGGTTTTGGTTAGTGCGCTCTGTCTGACCGTTTGACCGGGGATGAAAAGTCGAAGAAAAAGACAGTTGAATTCCCAGACGAGAGCAGAACGCCCTCCAAAACCTGGAAACAAATTGCGTCCCCCTATCAAACACCACATCAGAGGAAATGCCATGTAGTTTCACAATGTTATCGATAAAAACCTGAGTGAGAGTTTTGGCATTGGGCAAGCTAGGCAACGGTAAAAAGTGGGCAATCTTACTGAAGCGGTCCACTACCACTAAAATCACAGTTTTCCCAGAGGAACTCGGTAAATCAGTAATAAAGTTCATGAACAAATGTGTCCAAGGACAAGACGGGATGGATAAAGGAAGAAGGGGTCCTGAAGGCCGAGTGTGAGCCACCTTTGCGCATTCACAGGTCTCACAAGCTGTCACATAACCCTCCACACCCTTGCGCAACCCTGGCCACCAGAATCTCAGGGAAATAATATCTATGGTGGATTTGCTTCCAGGATGTCCCGCAAGGACCGTATCTTGATGTTCCTTGAACACTTTGTATCGCAGTTCAGCAGGAACAAACAACTTGTCTGGAGGACAAGAATCAGGAGCCTCCTCCTGGGCTCCCAACACCTCCATCTCCAACTCGGGGTACAGAGCGGAAACCACCACACCATCAGCCAAAATCGGAGCGGGATCCTCCGAATCACTCCCCCGAGGAAAACTATGTGACAACGCATCTGCCTTGACGTTTTTAACCCCAAGGCAAAAGGTGACCACAAAATTGAACCTAGTAAAAACAGTGACCATCTAGCCTGTCTAGGATTCAGGTGCTCAGCAGACTGCAGGTAAGCCAAATTCTTGTGGTCAGTATATATCGTAATAGGATGAGTAGCCCCCTCCAACCAATGCCATTCCTAAAAGGCCAATTTAATGGCCAGCACCTCTCTATCTCCTACATCATAATTTCTTTCAGCGGCCAAGAGTTTCTTGGAGAAATAAGCACACGGACACCATTTGCTAGGGGATTGACCCTGTGACAGAACTGCTCCGACCCCCACTTCTTATGCATCAACCTCCACAATGAAAGGTTGAGACAAATCAGGTTTCATCAGAATGGGAGCAGACGCAAAGGTGAAGGTGGATCCAGCTCAAACCCAAATCAAAACAAACAGAGAAGTCAGACATGTGCAGCCAGTCTGACAGACCTCCGCACATTCACAGGGCAAGGCGTGACACTGTCTTTCACCATTTGTCAGGCTGTACTGGTTGGTGGTTTGGTCAGGCTGGGTTTGGGTGAGTTGCCTTGGGGTGTTTCATTTTTTGAGGCTTCTTGATGTAGCAAGGCTTTGTGTTGGACCAGAATCCCACTTTGACCAGTCTGGGCATGTGTCAGGAATCCATAGAGGAGAGTTGGGGCGATGATGCTATCAAGGATTTTAAGCCAGGCAGTCTCTGATGGTTTGAGATGGTACATATTTCTTCTGATGGCATAGAAGGTCTTGCATGCTTTGTCTTTCAGTATTTCTATGTTTAAAGCATCCTGATTGGCTGATTTCTAGGCCCAGGTAGGTGCTGTCGGTTCCTCTAAGTGGGCAGTTGTTTAACAGGGAGGAAGGATTGCTTGGCTGTTTTCAGGTATCTCTTCTGAAACACCAAAATGTGTGTATTCCTTGGATTGGTGGGCAGTGTCCACATGGTGCTAAATTTCTCCAGGATATACAGGTTATCTTGTTGGTGATAGTAGCAGGAGGTCCTCTGCATTCAGCAGAAATTTTATGGAAATGTCATGGAGGTTGAGAACTGGTGTTAAGAAGGACTGCAGAGCTGCTGATGTACGGGTAGATGTAAAAGAGAGTTGGAATTAGGCTGTAGCCGTGTAGGAACTTATGATGACATCATATGTTTTTCCTCCTATTCTGCTTTCCAGATGTTTCAAGAATAGGCCTGGGTGTCACACTGAGTCAAAGGCCATAGAACAGGCATAGATCTTTCCATGCTTTGTTATGTAGGCGTGGCTCTTGATGAGGCTGTGTAGGGTGTAGATGTAGTCCATGATGTGGTGGTCTGGACATGGCTCTTGATGAGGCTGTGCAGGGTGTAGCAGTAGCCGGGTTTGGGGTGGCCTCAATGCTACACTGGATGCCGTTGAGATATCACCATGTGTTGCTGCTCTTCGGAAGTAATGGTAAGGCATGGTGCAACCCAATGGGAAATAAGTCCGGACACTCAGAGTCTGCAGTAAACCAATGTGCTTCTTTACTGGAGGAATTCAGATACAAAACAATACTGGTAATGCCAGGCTCGCACTGGCCCACAGGGGAACAGGTGAATTCCCCGGTGGGCCCCTAGTCCCTCAACCCTTTTACAAATGGCACATAGCACAGTAGACTGACAGAACTAGATATAGATAGGCAGCATAGAGCATCTTAACCAGCCTATGTTGATATGAAAACCTGGGCACATTATTTAACAAACCACACAGTTTATTATTATAGACACATTAGGTGGATGAGATGACTTTTAGATATAGAGTTAGGCTAACCATGTCCTCTTGCCCCAAGGACCTTCCCTCTCAAAGTCACTGCATGGGCCCCCATAATCATATTGTATTGCTGCTGCCACTGTATGGGTGGTTAGTATTTGCATGTATCTTTATAGTGGGCCTCCAAAAGGAATTTTAGTGGTGGGCCCTAGGAACCTCAGTCCGATATTGGGTGAGGCATAGGCTGGCTTCTCCAGTCTCCGCCATGGCAGAAGAAGGGTTTGATGCCGAGGAAAGGCCTGAGCTAGCTGTCCCTCTCTCTCTCTCTCTCTCTCTCTCTCAGAACGCTGGTACCGTGGACAAAGGCTAGTGACCCAGGGTCTGTGGCAGAGTATCCCCATCTCTTCTTATGGTCACTCAAGTAGTCTGGCAGAGTCTCCTTTTCTAAGCGTTGTTCCCTAACTGCAGAACAATAGGGGCTCTTACTGCTCTCCTTATATACCGTTTCTAGCTGAAATAGAACCTTCTTGTAGAAGGGGTGGAGTGGAGAAACACAAACAAATACAATGTTACAATTCTCATTTCTCATAGACTTTCATTAAAACTTTAGTGATACTTAATGGCAATGACACAGTAGCTTTTTTAGACAAAAACTGATTTTCAGACATAATAACATAGCAGCACCTGACATTCAAAAGGTCTGTCTGTCTGGTTTTGGTAGTGAACAAGCCTGGCTTTTTACCTCCAAAACAGGCTCTTCTTTAAACCCTGTGGTAGCTGTGGAAAATTGCCAGTGTCTCATTATTAGCCAGAAAGTCCAAAAAGTTTCTTGGTGTTCATTAACTATTTCCACAGTGCTGTGCAAATACAGTTCAAATGAGCAGGATATTTTTGCTGTCATAGTGTATATGCACAGCAAACATATGAAATGCAGATACACAGTATTAAACAGTATAAGGCAATGCATGTTAACCCTTTAAAGTGAAATGAAGTAAGGAGTTAATGACTTTGCGTAGGGTAAAATCGGCAAATGTCCACAAATATTCAGACTTTAAAGTCACTAAAAGCCTGCTTGGCCTTTGCTGAGGACATTGTGCTGGTGATTAAGCTGAGGATCCTCTTATTTAGGACACCGTTGAACAGGTATCCTAGGTTGCAGCTGACACATATCCCTTGGTAGTTGGCTGGGTCATACCTGTCTCCGCTTTTGTCTATGGGGGTTATAAAGGCTTTGGTTCCAGCTCTGGGGAAAGTAGCCTGCACTCGGCACAACACTGAAGAGTTTTGGAATTGCAGCCTCGATATGTGGTGGACTGTATTTTATAATTTCTGGGAGGATCCCCTCTGGCTTTTTTTTAACCCTTTATCAATGAGATACTCTCTGTTACCTCCAGCAGTGTAATTGGTATATCCAAAGGGTTTTGGAAATCTTTGATTTATTTCTGCACATTCTTCAGTTTTTTCATGATCTTTTTTCTATCATTCTGTCTATTATTCTCCATCATTTCCCCGTACTCTTACTCTAATTTTTAGAATATAGATTTACCTACTTATTGAAGCAGAAATGCATTAAAACCTGTCTCTCAGTGAAAACCACGGCTGACATGGGTTAATAGATTTTAGAGCCGGGAGTGGGTGCTCACTCTCCTGTGGAGGGCACCTTGCCAAGCTTCATATTCATTTAGTTATAGGATGTGGGGAGTAAACAGCTCAGTCTCCATGGAAACATAATCGCCCCCAGAGGCTATTACTGCGCAGGGCTTCTGCCAACTTGCTCCCTCCAGTGCTGTGTGTGCACCTTCACGCTTCGTACGGCTCCCTTGGCTATTTTTGTTCCCGTCCCTTCCCCCACAGTTCAGTTACGACACCTATACGTGAACCTTATTAGACCTGCCCATTATAGACATAGACTACTGAACCGTTTACGTGGATGAGGAGGATTGTGTCTATAACACAGAATTGAAAGGAAAGCAAATGATACCGGAAACCCCTATTTCAGTGCCACTCTTTTATAACTGGTGCTGCCCACTGGATATGGTGTAACACAGCATTTGAATGGAAATGTCTGGGCACCTGATCAGTAATGGTCATGGGTCTTCTACCACCCACTATATATGCTGCTATATACATGCAATATATAAATATCACACAATATAGGAGCTGTGTACATATGGATTAACCATCTTCTCCAACTGTGGTGACAAACTGCAAAACACCATAACCCATAAAAAACACCAAAACACATACACCAAGAGTTACACTAAACACCTAAACTTATGCAAAACACCACCACATATACAAAAACATACAAAACACCGAAACATGTACAAAGCACCACAACACATACAAAAACATACAAAACGCTACAAACTGCTAACATGCACACGAACGTATTTTGTTTCCGTGTCTGTTCTGTTTTTTTGCAGATAGGATGCGGACCAATTCATTTCTATGGGTCAGCAAAAAGTGCGGCTAGCGCTCTGTGTGCTGTGCACATCCCTATGTCCGTTTTATAGCCCCACAAAAAAAAGATAGTACATGTCCTATTCTTGTCTGTTTCAAGGATAGGCATTATTACAATGGATCGGGGGGAAAAAAACAGGATGCAAAACAGATGTCACACGGACGTCATCTGTATTTTTTGCGGATCTGCTTTTTGCGGACTGCAAAACACATATGATCGTGTGCATGAGCCTAAAATACAAAACACCAGAATTTATACAAAACACTACCACCAGCAAAGGCATACAAATCACAAAAACACATAAAAAACACCATAACCCATACAAAACACCAAAACACATTGAAAATATATACAAAACACCATAAACCATACAAAACATCATAACCATACAAAACATCAAAACACATACAGAAATGTACAAAACACCAGAATATAAACAAAAATATTAAAAAACACATACAAAACATACAAACCGCCAAAACACATCCAACCACACACCATTTCTTCTAAACTGACCACCTCTGGAATTTGAAGGCAACATTACAGAACAAAAAGGTACAAAACAGTCATATACAGGAAATTACTGTCCCCATGTTTCTTTTATTACTGTAAATACACACACCACATTATATGGGCCACAGAGGATGGAAGGCAGGTCGGAGTGCCTCCAGGTCCAGGGCACTGGAAACGGCAGAACCAGGAAAAGATAAGTCTTTTTAAGAAAAGTGAGGGGGCAAATGAGATAACAAGTCTGTGGTCCCAGGGGGAAAAGAAACAAAACCAAATGCGGGTTAACTTAGATCCACCAAGAGGAAAAGAAGAAGAAACTCAGCAGTCAGGGGCCCTTTCTCTATCTGGTGCACGACCCATTATTCCTTACCTTAATGTGGAGGTTATCTGACACACAAAATGCAAATTGATTAAAAAAATGTTAAACCAGTGGGGTTTTTTTTGTTAGTTTTTTCAAACTATATAACTAGCTTGTTGAGCTCCTCCATAAAAGTGGCAGTCACAATGCCCTCCTGACAATGCCAGGCACAATTAACTGCCCTGCCAACTACAAGAAACAGACTCGCTTTAGGTCTGTGATTCAAAATCCGATCCATGCCTCCCCTGGTGTCTAGTGGTCAGTAAAAGTTGGATAGTAATGTCATTTAAAGAATCAAAGCAGCCAACAGATGGAGGAGTCGGCATGCAGCAGGGTAGAAGCTGGCTCTAAAGCAAACAGCAGTCCATTTACTGTTATCTTTCATGTATAGCAAAAAGAGCGTGGTACTGTGTTAGCCAGAAGATCTTCAAAAGGAATCTATAATGACAGAATATGGCCCCCTCCCCGCAAGATGGACCCATGTGCACAGTCTATTTCTATACATATGTGTAATCCTTAAACTGTCCCTGTGATAAGTAATCAGTATCTGTCTATCTATTATCTGTCTGTCAGTCTGTCCATCCGTCTATCTATCTATCTATCTATCTCATATCTATCTATCTTTCTATCTATCCATACATCTATGATCTCATATCATGAAACTATCAGTCTATCTATGTAAAATAAAGTTTTAAAGGGAGTCTGTCAGCTCCATTTCTCCTATAAGAGTACTACCAGCGCTGTGTACAGGACTGAAATAGTGGACTGTACTTTATCATTTCTGGGAGAATCCCCTCTTGTCCACTGTTATTTTTTTTATGCTTTATCAATGAGATCCTCTCTGTTATCTTGCACTGCACTGCTTTTCCTTTGCCTAAGGCCTCCTGCACACGAACGTTTTTTTACACGGTCCGCAAAAACGGGGTCCGTAGGTCCGTGATCCGTGACCGTTTTTCTGTCCGTGGGTCTTCCTTGATTTTTGGAGGATCCACGGACATGAAAAAAAAGTCATTTTGGTGTCCGCCTGGCCGTGCGGAGCCAAACGGATCCGTCCTGAATTACAATGCAAGTCAATGGGGACGGATCCGTTTGATGTTGACACAATATGGTGCCATTTCAAACGGATCCGTCACCCATTGACTTTCAATGTAAAGTCTGGAGTTCTGTTATACCATCGGATTGGAGTTTTCTCCAATCCGATGGTATATTTTAACTTGTAGCGTCCCCATCACCATGGGAACGCCTCTATGTTAGAATATACTGTCGGATATGAGCTACATCGTGAAACTCATTTCCGACAGTATATTCTAACACAGAGGCGTTCCCATGGTGATGGAGACGCTTCAGGTTAGAATATACAAAAAAACTGTGTACATGACTGCCCCCTGCTGCCTGGCAGGTGCTGCCAGGCAGCAGGGGGCAGACCCCCCCCCTGTTTTTAACTCATTGGTGGCCAGTGGGCCCCCCCCCCTATTGTTAACTCGTTGGTGGCCAGTGTGCGCACCCCCCTCCCTCCCTCTATTGTAATAATAGCATTGGGGCCAGTGTGCGCGCCCCCCCCCCCCCCCTCCCTCCCTCTATTGTAATAATAGCATTGGGGCCAGTGTGCGCGCCCCCCCAACCCCCCCCCCTCCCTCCCTCTATTGTAATAATAGCATTGGGGCCAGTGTGCCCCCCCCCCCCCCCCGATCATCGGTGGCAGCGGAGTAGAAGATTCATACTTACCTGGCTGCTGGCTGCTGCGATCTCTGTGTCCGGCCGGGAGCTCCTCCTACTGGTAAGTGACAGGTCTGTGCGGCGCATTGCTGTCACTTACCAGTAGGAGGAGCTCCCGGCCGGACGCAGACATCGCAGCAGCCAGCAGCCAGGTAAGTATGAAAATCTTCTACTCCGCTGCCACCGATGATCGGGGGGGGGGGGGGTGCGCACACTGGCCCCAATGCTATTATTACAATAGAGGGAGGGAGGGGGGGGGGGGTTGGGGGGTGCGCACACTGGCCCCAATGTATTAAAACAATAGAGGGAGGGAGGGGGGGGGGTTGGGGGCGCGCGCACACTGGCCCCAATGTATTAAAACAATAGAGGGAGGGAGGGAGGGGGGTGCGCACACTGGCCACCAACGAGTTAACAACAGGGGAGGAGGGGCCGCACAATGATATTCAAACTGGGGAGGGGGGGGGGGGGTCTGCCCCCTGCTGCCTGGCAGCCCTGATCTCTTACAGGGGGATATGATAGTACAATTAACCCCTTCAGGTGCCGCACTATCATATCCCCCTGTAAGAGATCGGGTGCTGCCAGGCAGCAGGGGGCAGTCTTGTACACAGTTTGTAGTGTATTCTAACTAGAAGCGTCCCATCACCATGGGAATGCTTCTGTGTTAGAATATACTGTCGGATCTGAGTTTTCACGAAGTGAAAACTCAGCTCTGAAAAAGCTTTTATGCAGACGGATCTTCGGATCCGTCTGTATGAAACTAACCTACGGCCACGGATCACGGACACGGATGCCAATCTTGTGTGCATCCGTGTTCTTTCACGGACCCATTGACTTGAATGGGCCCGTGAACCGTTGGCCGTGAAAAAAATAGGACAGGTCATATTTTTTTCACGGCCAGGAAACACGGCTCACGGATGCGGCTGCCAAACGGTGCATTTTCCGATTTTTCCACGGACCCATTGAAAGTCAATGGATCCGTGAAAAAAAACGGAAAACGGCACAACGGCCACGGATGCACACAACGTTCGTGTGCAGGAGGCCTAACATAGATTCAGCAATAGCGCAAAAGGACCCGATCTGGGTAGAGGTACATTTACAAAATACACTAATAGCCAAAAAGGGGCTTGCTGACCCAGATCTCGAATAAGTGTTAAAAATTAACTTTTATTCATTTATATATAAAAGTAGGCTGTGAGCCTCAAAAGGTGTTTTAAAAACACTATTTACTGCACCAGCATATTATACTCACATATAAGCAGTTATGAGTATAATATTCTGGTGCAGTAAACAGTGTTTTTAAAACACCTTTTGAGGCTCACAGCCTACTATGAATAAACGTTATTTTTTAGCACTCATTCGAGATCTGGGTCAAGTTTGGTAGCGAGCCCCTCTTTGGCTATCAGTGTATTTCAACATAGATGCACTGCCTTTTTCTGCAGCCACCACTAGAGGGATTTCAGTGCAAATAAATTATTTACAGCTTCAATTGATCAGAACTGTATAAAATCCTGTGCACTGAGCTCCCCCTAGTGGTGGCGGTAGGCAGCCAATTTATAATACATTCTGTGAAGGAAATCAGATTTGTCAGTGTTTCTTAATGGAAAAACAAATCGTCAATTTATCAGAAATCTCAGACATTGTGCCTTGGTTATTTGGGAGTGTTTAACACATGCGTACCAGAAAACTGGGTGGTGTGGGGGGTGGGTTATGCTAGGTTGTGCTATGGGGCTGTATGAGATCTGGGTACGCCCCGGTTCAGTAAGTATTATCATTAATGATGAAACTGGCTTTATAGTTACATAGTTAATACGGTTGAAAAAATGCATAAGTCTATCAAGTTCAACCAAGGGACAGGTGGGGACACGAATCCCAGAAGGAAGTGAGACTCAGATTTTCTACACGTTTTCATAAGCATTAATGTTGTTTACTTTTAAGAATTCATCTAAACCCTTTTTAAAACTGTCTACTGTTCCTGCTGTGACCACGTCCTGAGGACGTCTATTCCACAGATTCACAGTTCTTACAGTAAAGAAGCTTTGATGCTTCTGGAGACTGAACTTTTTCTTCTCCAATCGGAGGCAGTGCCCCCTTGTCTTTTGAGGGCATTTTACATGGAACAGTTTTTCACCATATTTTTGTCATGTACCCCCTTAGAAGTCTCTTCTCGAGACAAAATAAATTCAATTCTTTTAATCTTTCTGCATAACTAAGACCCTCCATGCCCCTTATCAGTTTAGTCGCTCTCCTCTGTACTTTTCCCAGCTGCAGAGCGTCCTTTCTATGGACTGGGGCCCAGAACTGAACTACATATTCCAGATTAGGCCGCACCAATGTTTTGTAAAGTGGTAATAATACATCCCTGCCCCGCGAGTCCATGCCTCGTTTAATGTATGACAATATCCTAGTGGCCTTAGAAGCAGCTGATTGACATTGCATGCTGTTATTCAATCTGTTATCTGCAAGGACACCCAAATCCTTCTCTATAAGTGACTCTCCCAGTGTTACATCACCTAGGACATATGATGCACAGAGATTATTACTACCAAAATGCATTACTTTACATTTATCCACATTGAACCTCATTTGCCAAGTTGATGCCCAATCACTCAGAGTGCTCATGTCAGCTTGTAGTTTATGGATATCTTCCATAGACTGTACAGTACTACATAGCTTAGTGTCATCTGCAAAAATAGAAATGGTGCTATTAATCCCTTCCTCGATATCATTAATAAATAAATTAAATAATAGAGGGCCCAGCAATGAACCTTGGGGTACACCACTTATAACCTGGGACCATTCTGAATAGGAATCATTGACCACAACTCTCTGGACAAGGTCCTTCAGCCAGTTTTCAATCCAATTACAAACTATACTTTCCAAGCCTATACACTACGTGCAGAATTATTAGGCAAATGAGTATTTTGACCACATCATCCTCTTTATGCATGTTGTCTTACTCCAAGCTGTATAGGCTCGAAAGCCTACTACCAATTAAGCATATTAGGTGATGTGCATCTCTGTAATGAGAAGGGGTGTGGTCTAATGACATCAACACCCTATATCAGGTGTGCATAATTATTAGGCAACTTCCTTTCCTTTGGCAAAATGGTTCAAAAGAAGGACTTGACAGGCTAAGAAAAGTCAAAAATAGTGAGATATCTTGCAGAGGGATGCAGCACTCTTAAAATTGCAAAGCTTCTGAAGCGTGATCATCGAACAATCAAGCGTTTCATTCAAAATAGTCAACAGGGTCGCAAGAAGCGTGTGGAAAAACCAAGGCGCAAAATAACTGCCCATGAACTGAGAAAAGTCAAGTGTGCAGCTGCCAAGATGCCACTTGTCACCAGTTTGGCCATATTTCAGAGCTGCAACATCACTGGAGTGCTCAAAAGCACAAGGTGTGCAATACTCAGAGACATGGCCAAGGTAAGAAAGGCTGAAAGACCACCACCACTGAACAAGACACACAAGCTAAAACGTCAAGACTGGGCCAAGAAATATCTCAAGACTGATTTTTCTAAGGTTTTATGGACTGATGAAATGAGAGTGAGTCTTGATGGGCCAGATGGCTGGATTGGTAAAGGGCAGAGAGCTCCAGTCCGACTCAGACGCCAGCAAGGTGGAGGTGGAGTACTGGTTTGGGCTGGTATCATCAAAGATGAGCTTGTGGGGCCTTTTTGAGTTGAGGATGGAGTCAAGCTCAACTCCCAGTCCTACTGCCAGTTTCTGGAAGACACCTTCTTCAAGCAGTGGTACAGGAAGAAGTCTGCAAGGTAAGAAAAACATGATTTTCATGCAGGACAATGCTCCATCACACGCGTCCAAGTACTCCACAACGTGGCTGGCAAGAAAGGGTATAAAAGAAGAAAATCTAATGACATGGCCTCCTTGTTCACCTGATCTGAACCCCATTGAGAACCTGTGGTCCATCATCAAATGTGAGATTTACAAGGAGGGAAAACAGTACACCTCTCTGAACAGTGTCTGGGAGGCTGTGGTTGCTGCTGCACGCAATGTTGATGGTGAACAGATCAAAACACTGACAGAATCCATGGATGGCAGGCTTTTGAGTGTCCTTGCAAAGAAAGGTGGCTATATTGGTCACTGATTTGTTTTTGTTTTGTTTTTGAATGTCAGAAATGTATATTTGTGAATGTTGAGATTCACTGGTAAAAATAAATAATTGAAATGGGTATATATTTGTTTTTTGTTAAGTTGCCTAATAATTATGTACAGTAATAGTCACCTGCACACACACATATATCCCCCTAAAATAGCTAAAACTAAAAACAAACTAAAAACTACTTCCAAAAATATTCAGCTTTGATATTAATGAGTTTTTTGGGTTCATTGAGAACATGGTTGTTGTTCAATAATAAAATTAATCCTCAAAAATACAACTTGCCTAATAATTCTGCACTCCCTGTAGACCTCACTTTACCTATTAAACATCTATGAGGGACAGTATCAAAAGCCTTTGCAAAATCCAGAAACACTACATCCACAGCCGCCCCTCTGTCCGGGCTTCTACTCACCTCCTCATAAAAACAAATCAGGTTAGTCTGACAACTTCTGACCTTGGTAAACCCATGTTGGTTGTCACTTATAATATTATTTACAGTCACATACTCCTGTATATAGTCCCTTAAGAGTCCTTCAAACATTTTTCCCACAACAGAAGTTAAACTAACTGGTCTATATTTACCCGTGAAAGACCTACCTGTAGATCCTTTTTTGAATATGGCCACCACATTTGCCTTGCGCCAATCACTTGGCACTGTACCAGTACCTAGAGAATCTTTAAAAATTATAAACAGGGGCACAGCAATAACTGAACTGAGCTCTTTAAGAACTCTTGGGTGTAATCCATCTAAACCCAGACCCATGTTCACATTTACCTAATTTAACTTAGCTTGGACCATATCTACAGTTAGCCAATTGAGTATATTACTGGATCTAATAAACAGCCCCAGCACCACAGATATCAGCTCCTTTCTCTTCTTTTGTATATACAGAGCTAAACAAAAACATTTAGTAACCCTCCCTTTTTCTTATCTTTAGTGACTAACCCCCCTTTACCATTATTTAGGGGACCTACCTGCTCAGTACTTGGTTTTTTGGCATTTATATATTTAAAAAATTTTTGGGGTATGTTTATTTTGCCACCTGCTCTTTGTTTTGTATTTTTGCAAATTTTATCTCCTTTTTACAGATTTTATTAAGCCCTTCGTAATCTTCAAACGCTACAGCTGACCCCTCAGATTTGTATTTTTAAATGCCCTCTTTTTGTCTTTTATTGCCCTTTTTACAGTAGCTGTAAGCCATGGGGGGGGTTAATTTTAGCCGTTTATATGCTTGTTACCTAAAGAAATTAATGTTTTTGTGCAATTACTTAATGTGGATTTAAAGCTCTCCCATTTATCCTCAGTATTAGGACTCATGCACGCGGCCGTTGGGCGGCCGTGGCCGTATTGCAGCTCGCAAATGGTGGGTCGGCAATCCACGGCCGCCGGCTGTGTGCACCCCGCAGTATGGATGCGGACGGAGATGCGGAACGGAGTCACGGAACGGAACACTGGAAGCACTATGGAGTGCTTCCGTGGTGTTTCTTTCCGTTGTTCCGCACAGCAAAAAAATATGATATGTCATATTTTTTTGCGGTGCGGACTGACCACAGACCCATTCAAGTTCAATAGGTCTGGCCCGCTGCACGGATGTTGCCCGTGCATTGGAGGCCTTAGTATGTGACAATAGCTGCTCCCAGTCTATGCGCTGAAATGCTGCCCTCAACCCAGGAAAATTTGCCTTTTTAAAATTCAGTGTTTTTGCTCTCCCAGCCAGGGTTTGCTTTTTATAATTCAGGGGGAATATAATTATAATGCGGTCACTATTACCTAGTGTTTCTCGAGCAGTAACATTTCCAACAATCTCTGCATCATTAGAAATTACCAGATCCAACAGAGCATCGCCCCCAGTGGGAGCTTTTACAAACTGGCCCATAAAGTGGCCCTGCAGCAAGAAAAGGAATTTTTTCCCCTTTGCAGTTGAGGCAGACCCCAATTTCTGGGAAGTTAAAATCTCCCATTATGACCAGTGTATCAGCCTGAGATCAAATTTGTATTTTGTGTCACCAGTTCACAGCAGCAACATGGGTAGGTAACATGGTATCTGGAATAGGGTGGGACGAGTGGCTTGAAGTTATTGTTTAAATGCCATCTTTATGAGTATTATTCCACCGTCCTCCTATACCCTACAGTATCCAATGGTTAGACGCTATGACTGATAGTAAGATAGTTGTTAATCATTAGGGAACAGCACTAGCACCCGTAACTACCCCAGGGTTCATAGCCTCTGCTCAAATTGTGTGTTACCTGCTGTTTATGGTCACATTATCCCTTATTGTGATTCTCCACATTGTAGAGCCCAACTGTGGCCTAGTCTCTATGCACAGCATTAATGGTGGAAACGTGGAGATAGTTCAAAGTTTCAAATTCTTGGGAGTTCATATCAGTCAGGACCTGTCATGGGTAAAAAACACAACAGAAATTACCAAAAAAGGCCTTCAGAGGCTTCATTTTCTGAGGAGTCTGAAGAAAGCACAACTCCAAAAACAGCTGCACCATAGAATCTGTTATCACATCCTGCATTACAGTGTGGTACTCCGGCTGCTCTTCTGAGGACAAGAAGACCCTCAAGCGCATCATCAGAATGGCTGGCAGAATCACTGGTACTCAGTTACCATCACTGGATGACATCTTCACTGCTCGCTGCAGCAACAGGGCAAAGATTATCTGCGGGGATCCAACCGGCCACAGCCTTCTCATTCCCCTACCCTCTGGTAGGCGTCTTAGAGCCCTACATGCCCGCACCACTAGGCTGAAGAACAGCTTTTACCCCCAAAGCAATCAGTCTCCTAAATGCTCAGAGATGATTGCCCCTTCCTAGGATAGAAACTACCACAGACTGAAAGTGACTGCTGCATTCATGACCCCATGATGATCTCTTGTCTGCAGTGGTGTCTGAATCAGTGTGTATATACTCACAAGCACTTCCTACTTTGCTCTTGCTATATATATGCTGTGAATAGTAATGCCTTCTAGTGCAATGTTTAGTTTTTTTCTAGTGTAATGGTTTAGTTTAAATGTCAGTTCTTGTTCCTCTGTCCATGGCATCTAGGATGGCTCCAAACAACATTTCATTGTATTGTACATTGTATTACATTGTATTGTATAGTGACAATAAAGGCATCTTATCTTATGCCTTGTCCATTTGACTCTTATTTGTATTGATCATGTGATTTTAATTGAATAAAATTAGATTTTTAACCTTGTAAAATCCTTGCTCTTTTGTTGTACAGTGTATCAGCCTGTGCCGCCCGCTGGATTTGCTTATACATTTGCATTTCTATCTCCTCTGTGATGTTAGGGGGTCTATAGATTACACCAAGTGTTATTTTTTTCAGTGTTTATATCCCTTTGTAATTCCACTTAGAAGGTTTCTGCATCCTCACCATCCGCACCCACAATTGCCTCTTTCACACTTGTCTTCCATTAACATTACTGCAGAGAAATAGTGTTCATAGTGTAAATGTGCTGCATCCGACCTCAATGCCACATCCAGCAGTTAAAGCTTTACATCTTGCATGCCACAGAGGCCTGCAGAGCTGCACAATAAATAAGCCCCATGATTTACATTCAGGAGAAAGTCAGCTAATACCATTATTGAAGAATCTTGAAGAAAAGCTGAGGTTTGTGATGTGCAAGTCATTTCATCTCTAGGTAAAACACCAAAGGCAAATTGGATTGCCAGGAGTGTGTCAGCAAGGAGCTTGTATCGTTAATGAAAAGACTGGCCAGGGGGTCATAGGTCCATACAAGGAAAAATACACAGGACCCCTTCTCTTTTGAAAGACCCTATTGAAAATGTGAAGGTTTAAATTTTGATGTTGTGGAATTTTAATTTCAAGATAAGAATTCATTAATTTTCTAAAATACAAATAGCAGAAAAGATTATATTTCTATGCAGTCTTAAAGGGGTTGTGCAAGAATGGGGAGGTTTTTGGCAACTCCTCCCCCCTTGGCGGTACCTGTAAAGGGAAGCTTACTTACCTGCTTCACTGCTCCTTCTCCTCCAGGTTTTCCTCACAGTAAACATTCGGCTTGACATGGCCGCAGCCAATCACTGGCCGCAGTGGCGACCAGGTCCACTCACGTCATAAGAAATTGTCACATGAAGTAAAGAGATCCAGTCTACATCACAGCCAGTGATTGGCTGCAGTGATGTCAAACGGGATGAATAAAGCGAGGGATCCCAGAGGAGCACCTTGGGTGTAGAGGAGAAGGAGCCAGAAGCAGGTAAGTAAGCTTTCCTTTACAGGTCTGCTCAAGTGGGGGTGGGAGTTGCCAAACACTTGCCTATTCTTGCACAACCCCTTCAAAGGGTTTTATTCATGAACAGTATATTTCATCATCCACAGGACAGGTAATAAATATCGGATCACAGTGCACCACCATTCCATTCAGAGAGGGGGTCCTGTGGATAATCAATAAATATATTTGGTGGGATAACCCCTTTAAATGAAGAATTGCCATTGGAGTCATTATAATGGTTATAGTGTTAATATGCTATTATAAGAATGGCCTCCCATACAGTGGCATGCTTAGGGTGTTTGGCACCACGGGCGGGTTCTTTCTCTGGCACACCTTTTCCCCCCCTCAATATAAAAAAAATTGTACCCCCTCACAGTAGTATTGCCCTCATTGTACAACCTTCACAGTAGTTTTGTCCAGATATGTGCCCCTCACGGTAGTTATGCCCATATTGTGCCCCCTTAAATGACTTATCCCTTCATTGTGCCCCCTTCACAGTAGTTATGCCCTCATTGTGCCCCTTTCACAGTAGTAATGCTTTATCTGTGCCCCTTTCACAGTAGTAATGCTTTATCTGTGCCCCTTTCACAGTTGTAATGCTCTTTTTCTGCCTCTCTCACAGTAGTTATGACCTCTCTGTGACCCTTTCACAGTAGTAATGCCATCTTTGTGCCCCTTCAGAGTAGTTATGACCTCACTGTGCCCCATAATAGTTATGCCCACCCCTTCACAGGAATAATGCTCTCTGTGCTCCCATCATAGTAGTAATGCCCATTGTGCCTCCTTCATAATAGTACTGCCCATTGTGCTCAATTCGTAGTAGTATTGCCCATTGTGCCCCTTTCACAGTACTAATGCCCTTTGTGCCCCCTTCGCAGTAGTAATGCGCATTGTGCCCCCTTCATAGTAATAATGCCCATTGTATCCCATTTATAGTAGTAATGCCCATTGTGTATTGATGGAAGCGCTCATTGCTTCTGGGCTCTGGCACCCCCCCTGAAAGCGGGCACCAGGTGTGGACTGCCCCACCCCACACCCCTTCCCTTAGCACGCCACTGCATTCATATGAGTCACCCTGTATTGATGGCTATCCTCAGGATAGGCAATCAATATAAAATGTATAAGGGTCTGACTCCAGCCACCCCTAACTATCAGCTGTTTTATGGGGCCCCGGGGCTCATGCAGGTGCTGCCACCTCTTCAATGTTTACTTTCTATCTACACAGTAGTAGCAGTACAGGGTGATGACAGTTTCCTTACATTCACTTGAATATAGGGAATATATTTACCTGGCTCCCCACTCCCTGCGCTGCTCCTGTTTCCTGTCCTGGTTCATGTACATGGATGAAAACATCTGGTGTCGGGGGGGAGCAGCCAATGGCAGGCGGGGACGAGCCTTCCTGGCTTCACTCGCGATGCTAGGGAAGATCGTCCCCGACTGCCATTAACTACTCACCCGCCCCCCGACACCGGATGTTTTCATCCATGCACGGGGAGAAGCAGCAGCGGCGGTGCGGGGTTCAGGAGCGGCGTGGGGAGTGGCGTAAGTATATTCCCTGTGAGGGGCCCGGCACATGGGGGGGCTGTTTATGATATTGGATAACCCCTTTAAATATTTCATATAGTCACAGAGTTATTCAATAAAATGTATCTGCATGTTGTTTTTTCCTTTCCTTATTTTCTGTCGACCTCAATGAGGTGGACGCACATGCTCAGTTCCATGCTTTAAATTCTATCTATTGTGAGAAGCTGTGACAGGGAAAGAGCTGTAGCAGAAAGGACACACCTTCTGAACGGCAACAGAAAGGACATGTCCCTTGTGCTGCAGCAGAAAGGACATGCCCCTTGAAGGTAATCTAGCAAAGCAATTGTGGAAATGAATGGGAGAAGCTCTGGATCCATGTGAGGTAGAGGGTTGGTTGTAGCTTTATTAGAAAGAGACATGGTCATTTTCAGAACAATGACAGTCTATGGGTGTATTTACATGGACCATGAATACTGGTCATCAAAAAATAAGACATGCCCTATGTTGTCCACATTCCACAGCCCCATACAATTCAAGGGGGCCATTTGTAAGCCATCACTGAAAAAACTGCCATGAAAAATGGACAGGTTTACTGTTTCTAATGGTCGTTGTTGTGTGAATGTACCACCACAGACAGCAGCTAGATGGCTTGGGGGTGGCTTAATAAGGTCCTGGAAGATTGTCACAGGTATCTGGAGCCATGCTGCCTGCAGTGCAACCCACAGCTGCTGGAGGGGGCATGGGGAAGATCCATAGAGCGAACACCGTGATCAATAAAGGGAATCAACAAGGAAAAAGAGGAAAGAATATTTAAAAGAAGTAATATTTAAAAGGTTTAAAAGTAATATCAGGAAGTATTACTTTAGAGAGAGTAGTGGATGCATGGAATAGCCTTCCTGTAGAAGTGGTAGCTGCAAATACAGAGAAGGAGTTTAAGCATGCATGGGATAGGCATAAGGCTATCCTTCATATAAGATAGGGCCAGGGACTATTCATAGGATTCAGTATATTGGGCAGACTAGATGGGCCAAATGGTTCTTATCTGCCGACACATTCTATGTTTCTATGAAGTGGTCCCACAATTCTGGAGAATTAGGGGTCCAGGGTAATACTTTGAAGTCTTGGTCATGCTCTTCCAACCAATATCAGACATTTCTAGCTGTGCGACATGCCGTATCATCTTGCTGGAAGATCCCAACCGCCCCAAGGAAGACAATCAGCATGTATGGGTGTACATGATATGCAAGGATGGATTCATACTCAGATCAGTTGAGAGCGCCTTCCACATGGATGAGTGGGCCCAGAGAATGCCATGAAAACATTCCCAAGACCATAACGCTGTGACCACCAGGTTGTGTTCTTCCAGGAATGATTGCAGGGTGTTTGTTGGCAGACACGCCAATGTCCATCTGTTCGATGTAGCAGAAAATGTGACTCATTGGAGGAGGCAACACTTTGCAAATCAGTGGATGTCCAGTTCCAATACTGCTGCGAAAAATTGAAGCCTTTTCTGCCAATGCAACTTCATTAGCAGAGGTGCAGTGACCATCTGTCTACTTCCGTGGCCCATTTGCAGTAGGGTTTATTAAACTGCTGTGTTAGACAGATGTTGGATAGCCACCTGGTTCATTTTGGTGGTTAGCTGCTCCAATGTTGTGCGTCGGTCTGCCCTTGTGCCCCTTCATTGGCAAAGTTCACCCCTCACATCAATGGCACATGGTCTATATGTCACTGGCTATGGTCTGGGGCAGAATGCCTAGTATGAAAAAATTATTTAATCCTTACAGTATGAGCTTTACCTAAGGATGTTATAGATTGCCCAGTTATTTTATGGAATGGCTCGAATTTTGGCAAAGTTTAAAGCGGGTATTCCCATCTGGGACCCATAAGTGCAGGTCCCACTTCTGTGATCCACCTATATGTGAAGAACAGGGCCCCGCAGTGAACAGAAACCACATTGCGATGTGCAATCACCCTCTAGTCACTGCTATGTGACTTCCCCCCAAAAAAGTGCTGGGCGTATCCTTTTGCGAACCTTCTCTCGAGCGTGCACGCGCACGCTCGAGCGGCCCAGCATGAATATACGATCGCGCCGGCACGGACGCCGGAACGGAACCCGCAGGTGATACCGGAGACAGGACTGGCCGCTGCGTGCTGCCACCAGTCCGGTGAATCTGGCTCCGAGACCCCGGCAGTCTTCCGCTCAAAGGAGATGGAACCAAAGACTCCCCAGGCACATGCGTGACCTGTCCCGCTACTCCAACGGGGTCCCCCGCAGGCCGAGCCACACGAGGACCCCTTGGGGCCCCAGTGGATCGCGGAACAGGAGTGTCTTACATTACCTCCCCCCCTTCAAGGAGGCGGCTCAGAAGACTCCAAATCAGCTTTGCCCGGATTCTCACGGTTGAAAGCTGCTACTATTTCATCTGCATGAACCTGGCGGGCAGGCACCCAACATCTCTCCTCTGGACCATAACCATTCCAGTCCACTAAATACTGGAGGGACCTCTGGACAAATAGGGAGTCCAAAATCTTATTGACCTCAAATTCAGGATCCCCTTGAACCTCCACCGGAGATGGGGTTCGGATAAAGGGAGCTGACTCGGCTGCCGATTTGAGCAGTGAAGCATGGAAAGTGTTCACTCCTTGAATCAACGGAGGAAGAGCAACCTTGTAAGAAACCCGGTTGATCTTCTGTGTCACCAGGTATGGACCAATGAATCTAGGCCCCAACTTGAAACATGGTGGTGGATCGCTGATGTTTTGGGGATGTATGAGCTACAAAGACACAGGAAATTTTGTCAGAATTGATGGCAATATGAATGCAGTAATGTATCAACAAATGCTGGAGGAAAATTTGCACTCATCATCCCGGAAGCTGCGCATGGGACGTACTTTGACATTCCAACATGACAATGATCCAAAACACAAGGACAAGTTGACCTGTCATTGGCTACAGCAAAAAAAAGTGAAGGTTCTGGAGTGGCCATCTTTTTCTCGAGACCTCAATATCATTGAGCCACTCTGGGGAGACATCAAACGTGTGGGTCATGCAAGACATCCCAAGAATTTAGGGGAACTGGAAGCTTTTTGCCAGGAAGAATGGGTAGCTTTATTTTGGCGAAATATAACACAATAAGGCTAGGGTTCGACAAACAAGTAATTTTATATCCTGCCTCAGTCTCACATAATGCTGGTCGCTGCAGTTCCATCTTTCGCACAGACTTCCTTAGTTGCACGCCATGTCTGTCCCTTAGGACTCATGCACACGAACGGAATATCTTTCCGTGTTTTAAAAAAAAAAAATTGCGGACCGCAAGCAGAATTATTCCTTTCAATGGGTCCGCAAAGAAAACTGAAGTTATTCTGTGTGCATTCCGTTTCTGTATGTCTGTTCTACCAAAAAATAGAACATGTCCTATTATTGTCTGCATTACGGACAAGGATAAGAATGTTCTATTAGGGGCCAGCTGTTCCGTTCCGCAAATTACGGAATGCACTAAGACGTCATCCGTATTTTTTGCAGATCCATGATTTTCGGACCGCAAAATACATAAAGTCATGTGCATGAGCCCTTATACATTACTTGATTTTGGAATTGCTAGTGATAGCCCTTCGATTAATATATTTTCTTAATCTATTGTAACCAGGGCACGTAATTGACCGTGACGGGGAAATAACAGTAAGCTTAGTGCGGTCTTAGAAAGGCCAGGGTTGGGTGAATACGCCGGCTGGAATACTGTCAGCTAGTCGCTTGGAGCAGCATTAATATGTATTAGAGCAAACGGGAAGAATTTCACATGGACAATGCCGGAGAATGATAGTGGAGGGTGTGAATGCAGCCAGATAGAGGAGGAAACTATTTACCGGTAGTAGTTTTGTAAGGTACATTCTATCCAGCCGGAAAAATCCTGTCTAACATGGAGCCCGGGAGATAAGCCCCACAGTCCCCGCAGTCACTTTTTAATTCTTCCATAATGTACGGAAGCGGCTTTATAAAGCAGAGCTGTGAGGAGCTATCCACGGCCTGAGTGCTGCTGAATTGCACAGGCTGAATTGATCTTGTCGCCAGCAGAATTTCTCGCCATTTTCAGTCAATGCTACATTTACGCTCTAACTGGTCAAGGGTTATATCTAATGGAGGACCATTAATGGGTTAAGTATACATTTGCAGTTGTGCAAAACAATGTAAATGCCGAGCTGACAGCCCCTGTCTTGCTAGTTATGTAATTATGCCACACATAATATGTTATTACGCCACAAGCGTATCATTCCTTTTCTACTGACAGATTTGGAGTGTCGCTATTTTAGTTACTTGTTCTTTTTTATCAGCATGCTAGCCCTGTTACTATTTTAGAATAAAGTACATAAAAGCATATTATATGTGTATTATAATAATGTACATAAAAGCATATTATATGTGTATTATATTGTATGTGTATTATAACAAAGTACATAAAAGCATATTAAATGAGTATTATAATAAAGTACATAAAAGCATATTATATGTGTATTATAATAAAGTACATAAAAGCATATTATATGTGTATTATATTGTATTTGTATTATAACAAAGTACATAAAAGCATATTATATGTGTATTATATTGTATGTGTATTATAACAAAGTACATAAAAGCATATATATGTGCATTATAATAAAGTACATAAAAGTATATTATATGTGCATTATAATAAAGTACATAAAAGTATATTATATGTGCATTGTATTTCAATGCAGGGGCGGGATTAAAATTTTTAACAAGTTCCCTACTCGACAGCAGACACGCAGCATCATGTTTACATATACATACAATATATATATGTAACATACATACACATAAATACACCATATACATGGTACACATACATAAATACACCATAGATACACTACACACACATACCACCCAACTAAGGAGCTAAGCTATCAATGGTGCGAGAAGCTGCCGCCAGAGCACCGTATAGGACACAGTTTTACGATTCGGCTGTAATTTTAATAACCAAATCTGAAGAACTAGAGGGAACTGGCTGAATCCCAGGCCTGTGTCAATGGCTAGCTGCTATGTTTTCTAGCAGCTAAATATCACATAATAATTATACTAACCTTTAGTAATATAGCACCAGCAAGTTCTGCATAGCTAGGGTATGCCTACCTTGGCACCCTATTTTCTAATGCTCCCACTGCATCTAAAATGAAGCAACCTTGCAGCCTTAAAGGGGTTGTCCCACAAATATATTCTACAGTTCTCAAAACAGTACCTGGATCTGAATACTTTTGTAATTGCATGTAATTAAAAATGTAGTATAGCCATTGAGTTATTCACTGAAATCTATGTGTATAGCGCCACCTGCTGTTTGCTCTTTTTCAAATTTCTCTGTCCTGCTCACTGAGATGTAAGCACATGCTCATTTCTATCCTTAATTTGCCACGAGCTGCAGCAGAAAGGACAGACACCCTAAGTTGCCAGCTTGAATTAAATCTAGCACAGCAATTGCAGTAATGAATGGGGAGATCTCTGGATCCATGTGAGGTACAGGGCTGGTTCTAGCTTTGTTAGAAAGAGGCCGTCATGTAGTAGATTATGTATGATTTTAATGTTTAACATTATTAATGGAAAAACCCTTTTAGTTATAAATATCTTTCTGTTTTATCTTCGTGGTAACAGACTACAAACTATTTTGGTGTAGTCTTACCCTGCATTTGAACTCCTTTTTATCGGCTCCCTAATTCCTTGAATCTACTGAGTTCATGTTATCAAGAAGTACAGAAGGGATGCAGATCGCTGTTACCAACATATGAATCCAAGATCGTTGAGCCGACTGTGCATGTGTACAAGAGAACTGGAAGGAATAGTTGCCACCCAAACAAGTATCTGGCTGAGGGCTATTTAAGGTTTCAGTCTGATGGTCTGGGGCAAGGCTTTGCAAAGTATCGGTGCAGCACAGAAGAAGTCTTGGGAGCAGGAGTTGTGGTAGTGGATGAGGAGGAAAAGGTGTAACTAGCTGAAGTGTTATTCAGACATTTTTGCAAAGCTCAACCTAGAAGGCCCCAATTCTTAATCATAATGACATCTGTGACATAGCTACCCATCTTCAATTTCTGGAACAGGTAACTAACTAATCAATGTAACGATGGACAGAGGGAAGAGGCATTACTGTAACCATTACCAAACGTTGTCCCTTGATTCAGGACAGCTTGAAGTGGAGCCACACATCTCAGTGGAATCTCAATCAGTAAAGGGTTACATAAATCATTATGGGAATTGATTAGGTCCTAAACAACCATATGCTTTTTTTTCGCTGCAACCTATGCCGCTGCTGCCCTGCTATCCTGGGTGGGTGTTGCTCCACTCCCCCTATGTGTATTAGGGATAGTATTCAGTGAAACGCCTCTGTAGTACTGCAAAAGTCAATCTTCCCTCTTGTTTTGTATCCAGTTGCTGACAAAAGTGCTGATTAACCATCCTATTTATTCCAGGCAGTTTTTTCCACCCCTTTGCCTTAACCTTAGGTTCCTAGCTTGCTAGTGTTCCAATGAAGATGTGCTTATCTTTTTGTCTGCCCATGGAGCATATCTCTACCTGTTTATCAACCCTGATTATCCACTGCCTGCCCTGACTTTAGCCTGACTACCGTACTGAACCATTGCTGCCTGCCCTGACCTCAGACCAGTTTCACGGACATGCATGAAAACTGACTGCCCTGACCTTGTCCTGTTTCTTGATTATAAGTATTGCCTGTTCCTTCGGTGCTTTGTCTGGCCCCTCTGGGTCAGCTGCCAACTACACCGGAACTATTCCAAGAGGTAGTGGCCTGGTGGGACGACTTCAGCCAGATCCCTGTACAAAGGGTTAAAGGGTTAAAAGCAGGAGATTGCTAGAATAACACCCTTAAGACTAGCACAAACTCAAACAGGTTAGTTGGTAGAATGGGTCCACACTTTTGGTTGTATCATCCCCCCTTTATCCTCTCTATATTAAAGGTAAGGTGCAGTGGCTTAATATTGGTGACCAACCCCATGTAATAGTTAATCAATATCAGATCTAAGTGGATCCAACCCCAGGGACCCCTTCCGATCAGCTGTTTGAAGGGGTAGTGAAGCTTGTTTGAGCGCTGCTTCCTCTTCAAAATTACTAACGCATTGTCTCCTTTGTATATGTGACGCAGTATAATTACCAGTCCTCTAACCCATTCAAGTAATTACACTGCACCGCCACTGCAAAAGAGACAACACGCAGGTAATTTTGAGGAGTGCTCACACAAATGCCGCTACACTGTCAAAAAGCCGAATAGTAGGTGTGTCTTGAGTTGAATCCCCGTCAATCTGATATTGATCAACTATCCTGAGGATAGCTCATCAATATTAAACCACTGCACAACCCCTTTAAGCTCTGAATTATTTTGTAGATTTCCATTTCCAAATGTGTGTTAATTGACTTTTTTCTTCTTATTTTTCTCTCATAATGTTCATTGCACAGTACCATCTATCAATAAAATGCTTTGATTTTTACCAGATATTTATCTGTCATCAGTTCTTCTCATCTTCTTGTAAGTCACATTCCTCCTTCCAATTATTAAGGAGATGGTAAAAGAGATATGACACATGCAGAGATGTGAATACACATTAATGAGTAGATCGCTGTAACCAGCCAAGCAGCTGGCACTTGTGTATTTTTGAGATAAGATCATTAACGTAACACTCAGTGATGTAGATTGGATTAACAGCAGCAGGCACTGAATAATCTTAAAATCGTCATACAAATCAGGTGTATGACTTTGGTGGGATTGACCAACCATCTTATGTATAGCGGGCCCCCGATTCTCTCATAATGCTAATGTTGGAGGAGGGAAATGTTATGAATGTATCTAACCACAATCCAGTGGTGTCTATCTCTCTGTCCAGCAGCAGCTGCTCCAGTCGTTGTGATAGTGCTGGGGAAATAAGGAGCAGGACGTGCGCCAGTCACACCAACATTCCTGCACGATTGCCATGCCAACCAGCCAAGCCTTGGCTGGCCAAGCTATAAGAGAGATGCGATGCCAAGCCAGTCAGGACTCTTGCTGGTTGTCCAATCGGACTAGGATTCAGTGCCTTTGATTTTGTATGTGTCCTGGCTCCTGTTTGTCCATCTGTGCTTATTGCTACTATGCTATTCCTGCTTGCATATTCTCCGTGTCCTGACTTTGGCTTGCTTCCTGATTATCCTCTTGTCCTATTGTTTTCTTCCGATTTGGCTTCTACTAACTCTTGTTTTTGACCCTTGCTAGCTGACAACTCTTTTGTTTCCCATTTGGTCATCTGGATACGCCTGCTACAGTGCCGCCCATAATTATTTCTACCCCTGGCAAATTTTGACTTAAAGTTACTTTTATTCAACCAGCAAGTAATTTTTTGACAGGAAATGACATAGGTGTCTCCCAAAAGATAATAAGACGATGTACAAGAGGCATTATTGTGGAAGAAAAAACATTTCTCAGCTTTTATTTACATTTGAGCACAAAGGGCCAGATTTATCATTGCTCTGACAGCTCACTCCACTTTCACATATGGTTAAAGTCAGTTTTAGCCAAGTCAGATTTATGATCGGCCCTGTAATAAATGTGGTAGACGGTAGCAGTTTATCCGTCAGTAAGCAGCTTTGCAAAAGTCGCACGTCTTTATGAAAAAGTGTATGTTCTATTAAAAAGTCTCATAAGATTGCGCATTTTTTTTCAACTTTTTTGTGACTTTTTAGAAAGTCGCAATAGTAAATCTGTCTAAAGATTCATTTACATAAGAAAACACGCCCACTTTCAGAAAACTGGCGAGCAGAGTAGAAAAAAGTCGCAAATTTTTGCGCAGTTTCAGCGATTGCGCAATTTTTTTTTTCCTTTTAACTCCATTATTCTGACTTGAGCTGATGATAAATCTGGCCCAAAGTGTCCAGTCCAAAATTATTCATACCCTTCTCAATAATCAATAGAAAAGCCTTTATTGGCTATTACAGCAATCAAACGCTTCCTAATTGCAGACCAGTTTTTTGCATGTCTCTACAGGTTTTTTTGCCCATTCATCTTTAGCAATGAGCTCCAAATATTTCAGGTTGGAGGGTCTTCTTGCCCCTGATCTTTAGCTCCCTCCACAGATTCTCAATTGGATTCAAGTCTGGACTCTGGCTGGGCCACTCCAAAACATTAATGTTGTTGTCTGCTAACCATTTCTTCACCACTTTTGCTGTGTGTTTTGGGTCATTGTCATGCTGAAATGTTAACTAGTGCCCAAGGCCAAGTTTCTCTGCAGACTGCCTGAAGTTGTCATTGAGAATCCTCATGTATTGCTCTATTTTCATGGTGCCGTTTACTGTGATTAGGTTCCCTGGTCCATTGGCTGAAAAACACCCCCAAAGCATTAGGTTCCCACCACCATGTTTGACAGTGGGGATGGTGTTCTTTGGGTTGAAGGCTTCTCCTTTTTTACGCCAATTGAAGGAAACATCATTGTGACCAAGCAATTCAATTTTTGTTTCATCTGACTATAACACAGAAGACCAGTAGTCTTCTTCTTTGTCCAGATGAGTTTTTGCAAAGGCCAAGCAAGCTTTTGTGGGCCTTATCTGGAGAAGTGGCGTCTGCATCCGTGGAACCTAGCAGTGTGCAGTGCCCGTTGGATTGTCTGCCTTGAGACATTGCCACCAGCAGAGCCTAGATTCACCAGGATTGCCTTGGTGGTGATCCTTGGATTCTTTTTCACCTCTCTGAACAATCCTCCTGGCCAGCACAGGTGTCACTTTTGGCTTCCGACCACGTCCTCTGAGATTTTCCACAGTGCGGAACATCTTGTATTTTTTAATAATACTGTGCACTGTAGCCACTGGAACTTGAAAACATTTAGAAATGGACTTGTAGCCCTTTCCTGACTTGTGAGCAGCCACAATGTGCAGCCGCAGGTCCTTACTGAGCACCTTTGTCTTAGCTATGACTGTCCACAAACCAACTGCAGAGAGCTGCTGTTTTTCACCTTCTGAGTTGATTAAAACAGCTGTTCCCAATTAATCAGGGTAATTAGGATGTTTTAGAACAGCTTTGACTATTCGGAATGTTATAGAACTTTTGATTTTCCCACAGACTGTGACAGTTTGTGAAGGGTATGAATAATTTTGGACTGGACACTTTTTGCTCAAATGTAAATAAAAGCTGAGAATTATTTTTTTTCCACAATAATGCCTCTTGTCCATTGTCTTATTATCTTTTTGGAGGCACCTATGTAATTTCCCGTCAAAACATTTCTTGCTGGTTGAATAAAAGTAACTTTAAGTCAAAATTTGCCAGGGGTAGGAATAATCATGGGCAGCACTGTACCTGTGAACTCACACCCGTTTTCAGTCGCCTACTCCTCTGACATAACCTGGCTTTTTAAAAGCTAAGTCCATCTGGCCTTGTGACAGGCTCTGGTGAACACCAAGGGTTAGCCTTAGATTCTAATAACCAAAGTGGAGTAGGAAGATTCGTAGCAGTTTTCTAAGATTGCTGGCTGTAATTCTGTACGGTGAAGTCTGTAGTTTATGTGACAAGAAGGGTCGGAAATGTTGGATTTCAACATGCTCAATTGTTTTGTTCTCCAGGAGATAAGCCATCCACTAGAGTTTTCTGGAAACCGCTTTCTCCCTTCACCCATTCACAATACATGTACGCTCAGTTAAGCCAAGTACATGTGTAGGGGGGGTCAGGAGAGATAGCTGTTGGCTAACAGTTATCTCATGTATATGGCGGCTTTAGTCTCAGTGGATGGTTATAAACTATATGGAATTACAGGATCAGGAATAACCTGGATTATAAACTGGCATTTCTACAACCCTCTGCAGTTACATAGTCTGTACAATTTCTCCCCATATAGCCAGTTTACGTTTGATATGTCCTAAATGGTCCTGGAAACTCCTGCCCATATTCCCTATGAGACCACATAGACATCATATGGGGATCCCCTGCTTAGAACCTCATTTTGTTATCCAAGGATGAATAAGGAATCACACTGGTTAGTGATAGATATCAAGAAGTACTAAGGCTTAGATGGTGTATGGATAAGCAGTCCAGTTTTAACATCTGATGATGTCATCTGATGTGTGCTAGTTACCATAGCAACAAACAGCTTACTGCATAGACCACATTTTTAGATGGAGTATAGGGAAGTGAGGGCTTCCTGATATCATCAGATGATGGTGGGGGACATACAGGGAGCAGATGTCACTAGGAGGCTCTTTTAAAAGACATCACACATAAGGCTACTTTCACACTAGCGTTCGATCGGATCCGTTCTCAACGGATCCGATCATAATAATGCAGACGGAGGCTCCGTTCAGAACGGATCCGTCTGCATTATATTAGCAAAAAAAAGCTAAGTGTGAAATTAGCCTGAGCGGATCCGTCCAGACTTTTACATTGAAAGTCAATGGGGGACGGATCCGCTTGAAGATTGAGCCATATTGTGGCATCTTCAAACGGATCCCTCCCCATTGACTTACATTGTAAGTCTGGACGGATCCGCACGCCTCCGCACGGCCAGGCGGACACTCGAACGCTGCAAGCAGCGTTCAGGTGTCCGCCTGCTGAGCGGAGCGGAGGCTGAACGCCGCCAGACTGATGCATTCTGAGCGGATCCGCATCCATTCAGACTGCATCAGGGCTGGACAGAAGCGTTCGGGTCCGCTCGTGAGCCCCTTCAAACGGAGCTCACGAGCGGACAGCCGAACGCTAGTGTGAAAGTAGCCTAAGGCGGACAGGGACTCTTCCATGCCATTTTCTTTCTTTTAAATTATCACTGATGCTTTGAGCTAAGTTAAAGGAGTTATCCGACTCTTTGTTACTGATGACTTATCCTCTGGGTAGCTCATCAGCATCTGATCGGTGGGGGTCCGAGCTACACCTTTGCCACATGACTGATGGTCATGATGTCACTGGCCTAGAGTAAGTAGTGAGAAAGCTACAGTGCTCAGAGGAGCCTTGAAGCCTTCTCAAACGGCTGATCGGTGGGGGTATTAGATGCCCAAAGAGTTGGATAACCCCTTTAATTTTATTTTGCAAATGTGCTTGAAACCTATGAAACTGAGCTGCAGTACCAAACACAGCCCATGGGTAAGAGTGGCACTGTTCTGGAGATAAGCAGCCAACATATTCTAATCTCATAAAATTTCATGAAATAATCAAAATTAACAAGCAGTAAATCAACTAGATATAAAGTAAAAGTAAAATGTAATGTTATATATTTTCATGGCAGGGAATACTAAATTCTAGTCTAAGAGGATGAAATTCCTGGTTGTGCACAGAATGTAGAAAAAAATGAGTCAAATGAAGCAGTAACAGTCATGTACAAAGGCTTAGTCAGACAGTTGCCCTTTCTGTGCTTGGGAGATGGAAATAATTCTAAAAGAGTGAATTCAGGTGTGTAATAGAAATGACCGGCTTACATAGCAAAGGTTACATGTGCCTCGTGGTTCCTTCAACTTTATTGTACAGTAAAATAAAATCCTCGTTGATCCCTAAGAAACAATATACAAAGAGATATCTCCCAGGGAAAAAGAAGCATCTCGCTGGAAGTGTCTCCCTATGAGTCAATGTCCAACTTTTTAACAAGCCTTGGGACATGACAATAGCCAGATGTCATTCCACAGACTTGTTTAATGGTGCTTGCCCCTCATAGGGAGCCACTTCCAAAAGATGGTGCTAGTGAGATGGTTCTCTTTCCTTGGGAGATACCTCTTTGCATATTTTTTATCCATGGAGCATCACAACTAAGTCATCCGGCATTTATTTTTTTTCACCTTTTTTTCGGTCTGCGCATGTACCCTAACAGAAAAAGGTCATACTCCTGACCTGCCAGCTTGAAATAAATTTAGCAGAGCAATTTTAGCATTGAATGTTGAGATCTCTGGATCCATGTGAGGTACAGGGCTGGTCCTAGCTTTGTTAGAAAGAGATCGGAATGTACTATATGATGTCAGATTTTTTTATATTAAACTTGGGTTAACACCTTTAAACTTTATTCATTCGCCACTTAAAAACATTTTATTCTACCATCTATTAAATAGGGCAGAAAGAGAAAAACAAAAAAATATAAAATATATAGTGGCAATTCTGGAAGAGCTGCTGAACCCCTGACACTGTGGCGTGTCTTTTATTGGGGGAGCAGCCCAACCGCATGTGGACCGCAGTAATCGACTAACCCCAGCAAATTATGCATACAATGGAGGATGTCGGCGCGGTCCACATGCACCACAAGAGCAAACTACACAAAAAATGTAGCAATCATATGAAACACACAGAGAGAATGCACCAAACAGATATAACACTGACTATGCTGGCAAGACATGAATAAAGGTATTAAAAGCTGAGACTTTTGCCAATATATTCCAGTCATGGATATATCGGAGCCCATCATGCACCACGTCACGGTTCTCAGCATGGCAAGGGGTCCTAACCGCTGCTCTAACTATGGTGTGAACACGGTCTGGCGGTGATATAATTCAACAACAATATATAATAGGGTCTGGCACTCGCTTTCTTTACAGTTCTTCGTGATAGATATGTCTAGACTCTAGCTCATTTAGGCTACTTCTGATTCAACATATTTTTCCCTTAAAATGGTACATTTTCTCAGTTTAAACTTTTGTTCCGTGATTTATGTTCTATTCTGAATAAAATATTAGAAGTTGGCACCTCCACATCATTGCATTCAGTATTTATTCACGATTTGTATAGTGTCTCAACTTTTTGGGAATCCGGTTTGTAGTACAGACCAAATCTGTTCAGTGATATAACGGGTCCACACCTACTTTGTGACATTTATCCAAAAGGGGATCCAGGGGACTATGGGTAGAGGCAGCATCTGTGTTTACTTACAGTATGAGGTTCACTTCAGTGGAGCTGAGCTGCAGTATCAGACACAACCCAAGTATAGCGCTGTTTTTGGAAGAAGGCAACCACGTATTTTTATTCCATACATCGTAAAGCCTGTATTTCCTATATCCTTTCCATGTGAATATCTGGAAGTGATTTGGAAAATACATAGTAGAAAATATATGTGACTTTCTATCACCTAGGCGTTGAGTGAGAAGTGGCCCCTCAAGGCAGCTTTGACTCGCAGTAGCTGGAAATGTCAGTTCTGGTTTGGTGCTGCTCAGCATCTATCTTCATGCTGTGAGATGTGCCTGTCTACCTACCTGATGCATGTTATATTCTTTGTCCTCTGAGACATCTCCACATACTGGAAGTGGATGAAGGTTTACTTGTCAGCAGAAGAGTATGACAATGCATAGAGTACAAAACAGTTTATGTGACATGTCAGCTTCAGTAGCGTAACTACAGGGGTCATAGCAATCTCATTTGCAACTGGACTCCATAGTCCCGGAAGTCTAAAGACCTCCTCAGCCAGACTGGTGCATCAGGATTGTGGTGCGTATGAATTGTAAGGTTATGGCAACATGGTCAGGTTTCCTGATGCATTTTTGGAAGCGAAAACCAGGAGTGAATTCAAAAAAGTGAGAAGTCGCATTGGTCCTTTTTACTTTCTCCCCTTTTATGATCCATTCTTGATTTTGGGTTTGAAAACTTCATTCAGAAACCTGACCGTGTTGCCAGGGATGCACCGCCAATGAGGCCAGGTGAGGCAATTGCCCCAGTGTCACTGCTGGGGATGGGGGAAACCCTCAGCCGTGTGGTGCCAGGTGATGGTAAGGTTGCTACTTGGCCAGAACCACAGAATTAGGGAGCAGGTCACCTCCTAGCGCTTCCCTAATCTGACCCTGACTCCTAGCTGCATGAGCCGCCCTTAAAGGTAGGAGGGCCCATGCTCAGGAACCTTGGATCCCTACTGACCCTCCGTCGTTCCCTGAACTAGGAGCTGGGTAGACAGCCCGTTCCTCCTGGACACGGAGAAACAGGAGTCTAAAGTGGCCAAGCTACAAGGGGAACAGAAACAACTTATGGCAGTGACAGGCAAATGCAACCAACACAACACTCACCTGCCACAGACAACAAAACCTGGAACCCATGTGCAAGTGCTGCTGTTCAGAACACAAACGAACACAGCACACACCAGACATCACACAGGAACCCAGGACCATAAGCTGCAATAATAAGGAAACCCCACACACACCTTCATAACACCGTGTAACATAGTTTTATGACCAGAAGGGTGGGTCCCACTGGCAGATGGTAATTACCCAGGAGGATGTCTCCAGCACTGCATGGCTGAAGAACCCCCTCTGACTACTGCTCTAAGCAGAGGCTTTATAGCCCAAAGTAGCCACACCCATACTCAGACACACCCAGGGTTCACACAGAAAGAAGGGAGTTAACCCTTCCTACACCAGGCAAGGTAGTGAAGCCACACAAAGGGAAAAGCACACAAACACACTCACCTGTTACCGCCGGCAACGGCATGCGTGGCAACCATGTCCTGAAGAACAGCCAGAAGGCCGAGACACTGCCACCACATGTACACAACACCCGACGTTGCCGCGGACAACCGCAAGTGAAGGGAGGTGTCTTAGTGCATACCAACATAACCTCGTGCACAACAAACAGACAAAGTGCATACATAAACACACACAACAGGTGAAACCGCATGCACTTGACAGTAAGCTGCCTAGCAACAGCTCAGGCTGCTATACTGCCAAGTACCCAATCAAGTTGCCAGCGGCAACCACACATGAGGCAACCTACAAGCAGCCCTCACTATGTGGTTGACAATAGAACCGAACCTCAGGCAACCGCATGCGGATCCAGAGTCACGACCAAGACCATGGGTCGTGACACCCAGGTGGCAAGACCTAGAGAAAAGTAGGGACAGTGGCAGGGCTGTGGGAATATCTCTCTATATTCAACTGTATCACAGTATGCCTTCAACAGTAGGGCTGGAAGGGTTGGGTGTCATTTCGATATTTGCCTCAGGCAGCAGAGAGGCTAGGTGCATCCCTGTGTGTGTGGCAAGTACCCTTACTCATCTATTGATTTGTAATAATGGTGTCTCAAGCTTAAAGGATGGATGCAACTTCTATCCCTGCACCCTTGTAGCCATGCTCCTGCCTTCATGAACTTCTTTGCACATATGTGAGCGATGTATGTGATATCCCCGTTTGCTCCTTAGTCTCGTTCCCATAACCGAAAACGACCCCTAGAAGTACAATCGGGAAATCCTTGGTGTAGTGTGCGTCGATGTGTGCGCAATTCCTCCAGAATAACATCACAGAGATGTTCTCAAGTATGATCCAATAATGTGCCTGCTTCCAACAGCTAGGCGAGGTTTATTTATACCAGAAGATGGAAGGCGGTCTTACAATCATGACCAATGGGGAGACAGGTTATGGTATGAAGTGATTGGCTGGAAGGCGGTCTTACAATCATGACCAATGGGGAGACAGGTTATGGTATGAAATGATTGGCTGGAAGGCGGTCTTACAATCATGACCAATGGGGAGACAGGTTATGGTATGAAGTGTTATTAACCTACAAAAGGCCACCTGTCAACTAGACAGCTACGATTACCACTCATAAAACATCCAAGGTAAACCAAAACGAACAAGTGGAGATGATGTATAAAAGTATAAGTTTATTATAAAGTATAAAAATTGGGGAAACTACATAATGATACAAAGATACGGAGAAGCGCAGGGTCACTGTCGCCAAAAAACACCAATGTATCTGTGAGATATAACACACAGATAGGTACAATCCATTAATGATAATGAAAGCTCAGGGATGACCAGGATGGCCAGGCAGCAAAGTCACCGCAGTAAGACTATGCACAATTGTGCAAAATGACCATACCCGGTAAACCATGAGCTTTCTCACACTAGACACAGTGCATAAATATCTAAACAGACCATAGTAATAGCGAGTACTCGGTGTAAGAGTCAATGTCTCAGTCAAAAAAGAAGATAGTAACAGTATGCACCATGGATATATACGGGACTCACTATGGATATAAGCGGAAATCCCAATAGGCGGTGTGAAGCAGTACTAGTATCAGAACGTACCTGAGGACATGGTGGTAAGTGGACAGTCGGACCCTGAGCGCATAACCTCGACGCGCGTTTCACCTTACGGCTTCGTCAGGAGGTACTAGATTATGTGCAAGCAGGGTATATATAGGATGAAATGGGAGTGGGTGGGTAGGGAGAAATTACCTCCATGTGAGGCACCTGCGGTCCACATACACGGGCGCGGAAAACTCCATGATGCGAGACGCCATCTCTCGGCGCGTCCACATCTGCTCACCGCGCATGCGCGGCGCTTACAGACGTCACGGAGCGCGTCGAGATGGCGCCGTGCAGCGCATGCGTAGTCCGCGACCCAGTGGAACGCAGGTGACCCGCAGCTAACAATAGATGAACGAAGGGCCAAAAAGCGTCAAAATCACGTAAATGGCATGGCGTTATTACGGAATCCACACTGAGTATATCCACATTGAGTCCCACACTGAGTATATCCATATTGAGTCCCACACACGATAGCATGAGCCTGGAACCAGCAACAATACTCACAGTGACGTAAAACGTATATATAAAAAATACAATATAATGTATCCTCTGTGTATGTGTGAGGGCGGGGCAGAGCACATCCATATGCAAATGATTGCTCAAGCCCGCCCACACAAAAAAATATTTAATGATAATAAAAGTGAAAAGAACAAAAAAGAGAAACGTGTCTAAGGGGACCATAGAATTGGAACCAAAGTGCCATATACCAAGAGTCCATATAATTGGAACCAAAGTGCCATAATTACATAGTAAAGTAAAGTATCATGTATAAAAACATGATTTATTATGTATGGAAAAATACTATAAAAGGTGATAAATAAGAATAAAGAATAAAAAATTATTATGATAAAAATTAAATAGATGAATGAATAGAAAGTAAATAGATGAATGCATGCCCCATACGTCCTATATCATAAATGCACGAAAATCAGATATCACATACATAATTAAATAGCCATGATTAGAGTAGCCAAACTAAAAATGCAGTATACAATAACCATAATTAAAATGGTGATCCAGTAGACGGCATATATCAATGAGTTACATGATTAAGGACTAATCTGTATAGAATAGAGTTACTTCATTATCAAAAAACATATATGTATGGGCATACAAAATCCATTATACAAAAACGAAAAACAAAAAACAAAAAGTGACCATCAGTGAATACAAAAAATATTTTTCTGATGAATGGATAAACTAAGTGTACTGGTGTCGATAGAGACCGAGATATGGAGTGGGAGCACACGAGGCGGCACCACGGGCGGCAATGGCCGCCAATGGGGTCGACCCAGGAACTCCCAGCCCAACAAGGCCTATGGAATTACAAATGTGTGGGGCAAAGACAACCCAGATATGGGGTGGAATATCCAGGGCGAACCTGGACTCAGAAGTGTCCGAATGGTCATAGGCAATTATGGAGCCAGCCGACATATTGGAGATATATTGAGACAATACAATAGGTTAAGTTATAACTAATGTCCTGCATGTGTCCAGTAGTTCGTATCTGGTGTTGTCCCATGTGTCGATCATATTCTCCCATGGCTGATAACGAAGTCCATTGCCACCAAATCCCACAAAAGAACTGAATGTATGAATCTCAAAGAAAAAGAAAAAAAGAAAAAAAAAAAGAAAAAGACATATAATGTTACAGTCACAAAAAAATGTATATATAAAAAATATACGTTTCACGTCACTGTGAGTATTGTTGCTGGTTCCAGGCCCATGCTATCGTGTGTGGGACTCAATATGGATATACTCAGTGTGTGACTCAATGTGGATATACTCAGTGTGGATTCCGTAATAGCGCCATGCCATTTACGTGATTGTGACGCTTTTTGGCCCTTCGTTCATCTATTGTTAGCTGCGGGTCACCTGCGTTCCACTGGGTCGCGGACTACGCATGCGCTGCACGGCGCCATCTCGACGCGCTCCATGACGTCTGTAAGCGCCATGCATGCGCGGTGAGCAGATGTGGACGCGCCGAGAGATGGCGTCTCGCATCATGGAGTTTTTCGCGCCCGTGTATGTGGACCGCAGGTGCCTCACATGGAGGTAATTTCTCCCTACCCACCCACTCCCATTTCATCCTCTATATAACCTGCTTGCACATAATCTAGTACCTCCTGACGAAGCCGTAAGGTGAAACGCGCGTCGAGGTTATGCGCTCAGGGTCCGACTGTCCACTTACCACCATGTCCTCAGGTACGTTCTGATACTAGTACTGCTTCACACCGCCTATTGGGATTTCCGCTTATATCCATAGTGAGTCCCGTATATATCCATGGTGCATACTGTTACTATCTTCTTTTTTTGACTGAGACATTGACTCTTACACCGAGTACTCGCTATTACTATGGTCTGTTTAGATATTTATGCACTGTGTCTAGTGTGAGAAAGCTCATGGTTTACCGGGTATGGTCATTTTGCACAATTGTGCATAGTCTTACTGCGGTGACTTTTCTGCCTGGCCATCCTGGTCATCCCTGAGCTTTCATTATCATTAATGGATTGTACCTATCTGTGTGTTATATCTCACAGATACATTGGTGTTTTTTGGCGACAGTGACCCTGCGCTTCTCCGTATCTTTGTATCATTTTGTAGTTTCCCCAATTTTTATACTTTATAATAAACTTATACTTTTATACATCATCTCCACTTGTTCGTTTTGGTTTACTATGGTATGAAGTGATTGGCTGGCGAAGATGTGAATGATCGCGCAAACTTATGTTCACACGTTCGCACACTTATTCGCACCCTTACCGTTGCCGCGCTTATCCTTGTGGATGAAGAAACCTTTGTTCGACGGTCCCCATCCCTCCCGCCTCAGCCGGCGCAATGACACTGGTATCCTGCAGTAATACCAGGCCGGGCACAAATCAGCTACAGGTCGGGACGACCAGACCATTGTGCGAATGTTTCTGGGCGATGTGAACGCGAACGAATCTGCGCATTTCCATAGGATAGATGGCGAACAATAATTTTTCCACAACAGTTCCCCCCTTTTTTGCCATATGTCGTCATTTCAGCGGCTCCCGAACACTACAACACTCAAACCAGACCTCGAAAGGGAATAAACATGTAAAGGGGAACATGCTACACTACAGATGAACTAACAAGAAGAACCTGGCCTATCATTCTTAGGCCTCTTCGGTTCCTTGATCGCGACGTCCTGCAAGGGTGGTGACAGTGAAAAGTCTCTAAAGTGTCTCTAATAAAGAAAGGCCTTTTAAAAGGAAGGGTGATTCTCCATGACGATTCCTTAAAATGCGGTGGTTCTTCTTGGGTTGGTCCTCCTGGAGTAAGAATCCGGTTGCTCCGGGCGATGGTTCTCTGCGATCATAATGTGGTCCTCTGAACGGCTCCTCGCGACTCGATTCATCAAGCAGCAGGTCATTCTCACCGCCACATAGAAAAGAAATAGAAAGCACAGCAGTAACAGGACATACACTCCTATTTCCTTAAGCCACGATCCTATAGAAAACAACATATCCCCGAAGCCCCCCAGACCATTAAAGGGGTTCCAACCTTCATCTGCAATCACACGTGCTTGGCCCTGTAACGCCTTAACTCTGTCTAGATGGGCCTGAACCTTGTCACCAGTATCTTCCACCCAGGTGCAGCAATCCTCCCCGATGAATTCACAGAAACTCCCCTTTTCAGCTAAAAGATAGTCGAGACCCATCTTCTCCTAGAGGAGAAGAGTTTTTAACTGTCGCTGCTCAGAGGAGACTTCTCTCATGGCTTCGACTGTCTCGTTGAACATCTCATCCACTATGGTAGAAAATTTGTTCAGTCGCTTCATAAGTTCTATACCCCATCTGGTCCATGCCGGAAACCATGCCCAAGCAGGGTCCCCTGCAGTGAACAGCTCCCTCCTAGTCCTTCTTCCTATACTCATCCTCCTCTGCACCATCAGATCCTCGTGACCATCAGCAATGTAGGAGGCCGGGACTAACCCAACTAAGGAGCATGACCCTCTAGCATTCGTGGGAATGACTCTGTAAGCAGCCTGCTCACACAAGAAGTAATAGGGCCCAGTTAGAGACACACAAAGGTCATTAGGGTTCCGGTTACGGGAGTTGAGCAACAGCTGGATGGATAAAGGGATTGCTGCATTGTCCTGAATGTCACACCCCCTCCCCCAGCAAATATAGTCATGTCTGGTGGTTAGGTTGTTACGGTCAGGGATTCTATGGTCGATCTGGACAGTGATCCCAGATCGGCATTCTGTCCGACCCATGGACTTAGCTCCAAATCCAAAGCTGATATTAAAACAAATCTGGGGTCGCCCTAATTGACTGGATACCCACACGGGTCTAGTAAGCCTACTACAAGTCTCAGGGCTGAAATCAAGACCATAAGTGACGTTACCATCTAAGAATGTATGGCTGAACTCTATGGATAGGTGACGCTCCACAGATTTACCTAAAGGGTTGATTTTCCTCATGCCCACCCTGATGTCTTAAATGGCATGAACTGCCGCCATGGCTGGGAGGCTCTGACCCAGAGGTGGTTTGGAGCACACCCAGTAGTTGGATCTATTTGACGTCTTTGCTAACTGCAAATGCATTCTGAATAACAAATTCGGATGTGACTCCTCATAACATTTTCCAAAGTGCATTAGACAGAAAGAATAAAGGAATGCAAGGTACCTGATCGATGCGCTTTTTGGTCCAGTAGCTTCTTGCAATGGTTGGCGTGGATCCACCCATCACGTTCCTCGACCTTGAGGGAGGTTGGTGTCATCAGCAGCACCTGGAATGGCCCAGTCCTGTCTCTAGTCCCGTCCTCGGATGTTTCTTTAGCACGACCCAATCACCTGGTTGACTAGAATGAACACTGGTTATTGAGTCTGGGTCCGGGAGAGACTCCCGAATCCGGTGGTGGACATGGGGTGATAACCCGTGGGGCTGCCTGGGGGCATCCCTGATGGAATAAAGGGTTACAGCGGAACATTCAGGCCATGGATCAGCCGTGATTTTTACCTTCTTTGCAAAAATCTGACCCAAGTACCGTCAAAGAAAAGGCAGTCGTGATGGTTCTCAACATAATTCCCTACTAGGTTAGAAAATTGATTGACAGTTGAGAGGTTAGAATGGTTAGTAAAAAGTTTGAAGATTGTTGTTTTCTGCACCACTTTCCCCCCTTCTCATCATCCTTAAAACCAGGACGAAGAGAAGCTGGATTCAACATGGTGCATCGTCTGTCCCTGGCTTCTATTGGAATCCGTAGCTTTAGTTGGACGGGAGTACATGACAGTGTTAGTTCGCACTGTCTGGGACTATTGAATGCCCTGTTGCTGGAGATCAATAGATTCGTGCAGCCACAGTTCTGCTTTCTAGAGGGAACCATGGCTTTGGAGTCTAGTGGGGAATTCACAGTCAAAATTTTTCCCAAATCCAGACCTCAAAGGTCCCTTCTTTGGGGATGGTCCACTCTGAACCTACAGTCCATTGGTGCCAACCTTTGCGGGGCTTAACAACTTCTGCTCCATAGATGGATTTCATGTGCTGCTTGGCTGTCCTATACTCAGAAGTGGTACCCTTCTGTTCCCTAGATTTCCCTACACCCATGCTCGAGCCTTCTAAAAGTAGGTGCGTCCACCTACAGTGTCCCGCGACACACACCTGGACGGCTGCTACTCCCCTTCGTTTGCCTCTGAGATGCCCTAGGATTTCTGGCACCAACACACGGACTCCGTTCACCCTAGTTAGACCTCAGGAAAAGGAGTAGCAGCGTGAGGAAAAGGGCTCTCGCCGACACACAGTGGCCCTCAGAGTCTCCTAATGAGATATACTAGCCTCGGTTTTGGCTCTGAATAGTGACCTAACCACAGGATAGGGCTTCCAATTGACCTGGAGTGGAATGTGCGCACAGGAAACACAGAGTACTCCTGTGGAAAAAGAGGCGAACAGAGAACACACAGTACCTTCTGTGGGGACGGGGTACACACAGAGAACACACAGTACCTTCTGTGGGGACGAGGGGCGCACAGGAAACACACAGTACTCCCGTGGGGGAAGGATCAACAGAGAACACACAGTACCAGCTGTTGGAAAAGGGGGTCATCACAGAGAACACACAGTACCTCTGAGGGAAGAGGGGCGCACAGGAAACACACAGTACTCCTGTGGGGAAAGGGGTTACTCACACAGCTATTAGTATGCCCGGGTGATATATACCACCTGGTCTCCTTAAAAAAAACTCATCAACTCACTTACCTTTGCCTATATTATTCTATATAGTCAAGCTGAACAGCACACAAAGCCCTTTTTGCAGTGACTGATCAAAAACCTCTCGCTCAGCAGCAACCCTTGAATTCAGAAAGTAGTTCCCACACAATATCACGAGACCCCCAATACTCCCAACCAAATCTACAGAGAAGAGAGAGGGAAAGAAAAAGAGAGAGAGAGAAAGAGAAAGAAAAAGCGCCAAAATATGAAAAATGAAAAACTGAATAATAGACTAAAAATAAAAATGGGTTAGTAAAAGAAAACGTAGAAAACTTCAGTTACAGGAACTCTTGCTATATACATTGAGAATTATTAAAAAGTAAATGTTAACTTAAAACCAAACCTCAAATACAAAAAAAAAAAACTTTGGAACACATACAACTGTATAGGACTGAATTAACAAATCAATGTCTTGGAGGGTTCAACTCAAACCGTAAACACTAGCAGGAGAATTTCTACCCACCCAGTCATTGAAATGCCAATTTGCCCAGCCCCAAACCAATTTCAGATTCATTTTACCAAAGAAGCAGGATTTAACATTACAAGGTCCCAAACCGTTTTTTTTAGGGGAAGGGAAAAGTCAGTTTAAATTAGGTCTTAGGCCTCTTTCACACGGGCGTGAGTTTTTTTGCCCGGATAAGAGCCGGGTGCGTTGCGGGAAAATGCGCGATTTTTTCTGCGCAGGTGCAAAACATTGTCATGCGTTGCACTCGCGTGAGAAAAATCGCGCATGTTTGGTACCCAAACCCGAACTTCTTCATAGAAGTTCGGGCTTGGGATTGATGTTCTGAAGACTATTATTTTCCCTTATAACATGGTTATAAGGGAAAATAATAGCATTCTGAATACAGAATGCATAGTAAACCAGCGCTAGAGGGGTTAAAAAAAATAAAAAATAATTTAACTCACCTTAGTCCACTTGCTCGCGAAGCCCAGCATCTCCTTGTGTCTCCGCTGCTGATGAACAGGACCTGGGGTGAGCTGCTCCATTAAATACAGGTTAAGGACCTTCGATGACGTCACTCCGGTCATCACATGGTACGTCACATGATCTTTTACCATGGTGATTCACCATGGTAAAAGACCATGTGATGACCGGAGTGACGTCATCGAAGGTCCTTAAGCTCTATTTAATGGAGCAGCTCACCCCAGGTCCTGTTCATCAGCAGCGGAGACACAAGGAGATGCCAGCTTCGCGAGCAAGTGGACTAAGGTGAGTTAAATTATTTTTTAATTTTTTTTAACCCCTCTAGCGCTGGTTTGCTATGCATTCTGTATTCAGAATGCTATTATTTTCCCTTATAACCATGTTATAAGGGAAAATAATAATGATCGGGTCTCCATCCCGATGGTCTCCTAGCAACCATGCGTGCAAATCGCACGGCATCCGTACTTGCTTGCGGATGCCATCCGATTTTCACACACCCCATTCACTTCTATGGGGCTTGCGTCACGTCAAAATCGGAAAATATAGAGCATGCCTCGATTTCAACTGAACGCACAAGTGATGCGTTAAAAACATCGCTCATGTGCACAGCCCCATAGAAATGAATGGGTCAGGATTTAGTGCGGGTGCCATACGTTCGCCGCACGGATCGCACCCGTACGGAAAACTCGCCCGTGTGAAAGGGGCCTTAGAGTTCCTCCATTTTCTGTAAATACAAACAGTAAAATGGTTTACAAAGACCTTAATTTACCCTTCTCTGGCACACAAAATTAGAAACTCTTCTGAATTCCAGAAACCGATCTCTTTCCTCTCTGAGCTTCACATTTTCACATTTTAACCGTTCATATTGGGATTTAAAATCTGCTTCCTTGATCAAAGACCTTGGCTGTCCCTGGCTTCTCTACCTTTGCAAAGAACCATGTCTGGGGCCATTACCCCACCTTAATGAATAAACCACTTTACTTCTAGGTGTGGTTCTGGGGTACTTAGCATACCTGTGTCTGTTGCCATTAGCAACGTAACAATATCGTGCAATGTGCCCAATTTTTCTGCATGCAAAGCAACGAATAGCTTGTCTCCCTGCACAATACCTTATCTGGGCATGGGCACATTGTGATTTGACTTGCTGCACAATATGAACCATCCTAGCATGACTAGATCCCACACTACTATCTGTATTGAGTCCACTTACCACGGACTCATTTAAGGAATCTGCTGGCATTGTTTTAACACTTCCAACTCCAGGGTCAGACAAATTGTCCATCTCCATCCCTGAGTCGGATCCACTATGTGATCCACAGTCCTCAGAATTCTCCATACCTACAGCCCATACATTTCCTCTAACCCCAGACACATTACTCTCTAACGGTTGCTTCAATGACTCTGGCTGCACTAAGCACTGAGAATGTTCATCTTCTGTCCTCCTGCAGAGAGCAGATAATTCCCTTACAGCACCCTGTGAATGCGTGAGGCTTTCAGATAACCATTCAATCTTCTTGCGCAGCTCAGTATTACACCTCACAGTACATTCATAATTAGCGCTAGCTTCAGTTGACTGCTGGACAAGAGTTCTCAATTTAACAATTTCCACTTTTAAATCTCCCACTTCTCCTTCCAAACTCAGCTTCAGCCTACAAGACTCCTGATATTTATCCGCTATCCACCCAGCCTTAAAAATCAGAGCATACTTGCCTTTCCTTTTGTGCTGTTTTCTGGTACCGATCAGGTTTGCTACACAATTCTGAGCCTGCAGCCATGGATCAGTAGATCTCTGCATAGCTTGAAGAATGGCCGCCGTGTCCTTCAACTTTGCAACTTCTTTAAAAATACTTTGCATTGTACAGGAATATAAACCACAATGGTTGCTAAAAAAAAAAAAAAAAAAAAACACTAGTACCGATCTCTAAGAGTTGTCCCAATACTTTTGGCACAGAACTACCAGCACCTCCTTTCTACACTGTAGTACCCGTATTAATTATGCCAAACGAGTCTACAATTCAGTGTAACAGCCACAGATATACAAACATTAAGCAGAATCATCAACTATAGGGCAATTTCACCGCAAAACTGCCACTAATGATCACACAATGATTCCTGTATCAGGCTGGTCACTGAGCTATGAACAAATGAAAGGATTCCAGCACCTTTAATCTTTGAGTGACTATTTCTTCCAGCAGTGGGTAAAAAAACATCGATGGCAAAATCTTCACACATCCAGTTACAGTCAACGCGTTTCGAACAAATAAATGTTCTTACTCATGACTTGCCCTCTGTCTGCGGTGCTCCACTTGCATATGAACTTTGTGATTCACCATCCCCCATGTTCTGGGAGGGCGGTTAAGTTCAGGTGTATGCAGTGAAGTGGATAATTGCAGGCAGAGAGGCCGTCTGTTTTAACCTCTAATATAGAAAAAACATATAGTACAGATTAAAATTGGAAAAATTGAGAAAGATTGTATAAAATAGAGTTACAAAGGTACAATGGATGCTTAGACTGACACAATAACGATAAAAATTATTATCCTGTATTAATTGAAAAAATCGCAGTGTCTGAATTGTCATCTATAACCAATACCTCATGTATGATACAATTGAAACAAACATACATATAGAAACGTGGCCATGTGTTGAAAACCAGTTTAAAGGGTGCTAGCTTCTCAATAAATCTACATAAGATCTTTCCTTAAATTTAAACCCGAGGGAAATCTTGTGTTCAATTTTAAGATCCAAAAATCTTCCCTTTGAAGGGTTAATTTATGCAGATCACCTCCCCTTGATGGAAGGAAAATGCGTTCGATTGCATATGCAGAAAAAGTATGCAAACTTCTGTTGTGCGAAGTAATAAAATGTTTCACAGCATTCAAAATATTCACATATGCACTGTTCGTGATATAATTTAAGTGTTCCAAAAGTCTCGATTTAGATTTTCAAGTTGTACAGCCCACATACAGAAGTCTGCATTCCACACATTCGATCATGTAGACCACTCCAGTGGAATTACAATTATTGTACGATTTAATGGGGAAGCGATTTTTATCTGAAGAATCTCAAAAGTTCTTACAAGGGAGGACATAACCACATGCTTTTCAAGGGTGACTACCGCATCGTCTGAACACAGTATATTTTAACCAAGTCTGTTTGCGTTTAGACCTGGTTAAAGAAGTGAAGAGAGAGGGAGACAGTGAGGTCGCAAGAGACGGAGGTCGTCTGTAGACCACCCTGTGTCCATCTCTCAACAATCGATATAATACTGGATACTCGAACAGCAAAGAAATGCATTTTGAGACAGATTCTCGAATTTGATGGAACTGATTACTGTATGTAAGTACTAAGGTCGGTAATTGTTTGATATTTTTGGAGGTATTGGTGGATTGGATGTTTCCAAACAGCAGATGTTTCCAAACACCTTTCTCAGTGCGATAGCCTGCGCCTGTTGTATCATCCATGAGGGATAGTTTCTGGAAGCAAGACGTGCAGTGATGACTTTACTCTCATGATGAAAGGAAATGTCATCACTGCAATTTCGTCTTGCGCGAATAAATTCACCCACAGGAATCAATTTGATTGTATGTATGGGATGGTGACTATCTGCCATATAACAAACCCCCTGTTTAGATACTGATGGCAATATCTGCCTGCTGTGGTGTTAAACTATAAACAGCCGACCTTACACACAAAGCCCTCTGTTGGATCTCCCACCATAGATCCTTTGTCCCAGCAGAGCACTGACCAGCCCTTTACAGTTGAGAAACCCCCACACCAAGTATCTGGGCAGCTATTATTGGAAAAACATCAACCACATCCACCAAAAGGTTCTTTCAGTAGATTTTTTTTCCTGATATCAGCAGATTGGAGTAAACAGATTTCAATTCACAAAGAGCAAAACTTTCTCAAAAATGAGAGTAAGGAAAGGGATTTTTTTTACCTTATGCCGGCCTTTTTTTGCTTTTTGAAAATGAAGCTGTGTCTCCTTTAAGTTCTGCTGATAACAGGTAAAAAAATTAGCTCCCTAACTGTGCTCGCCGACTGATATTACCGTTTGCTCCTTAGTCTCGTTCTCATAACCGAAAACGACCACCAGAAGTACAATCGGGAAATCCTTGGTGTAGTGTGCGTCAAGGTGTGCGCAATTCCTCCAAAATAACATCACAGAGACGTTCTCAAGTAGGATCCAATAATGTGCCTGCTTCCAACAGCTAGGCGAGGTTTATTTATACCAGAAGATGGAAGGCGGTCTTACAATCATGACCAATGAGGAGACAGGTTATGGTATGAAGTGATTGGCAGGCGAAGATGTGAATGATCGCGCAAACTAATGTTCAAGCGTTCGCACACTTATTCGCACCCTTTCCGTTGCCGCATTTATCCTCGTGGATGAAGAAACCTTTGTTCGATGGTCCCCATCCCTCCTGCCTCAGCCGGCGCCATGACACTGGTATCCTACAGTAATACCAGGCCGGGCACAAATCAACTCCAGGTCGGGACAACCAGACCATCGTGCGAAAGTTTCTGCACAATGCGAACGAATCTGTGCATCTCCATAGGATAGATGGCAACCATATGGCGAACAATAATTTTTCCACAACATATGTTGACACTGATGTGTAGCACAGAGAGGATAGGCAGAGTCATAGTCAAGAAGGAGGAGCTGAGGTCAGGGCAGGCAGAATGTGTTCAATCCATTTATCAGTCTGCACTACTCTGACTGCCATGCCCTCCAGGAAGGAACAAGGAGACACCGACAGGCATCAATGGTTGCAGCACTGTAGCGGGAGATGGGGAGAGTGTTGCTGCAGCCATGCCCGCCCTCATCACAAAGAGTGTAGCCTGCAGGACTATTCTTGCCATCAAAAATACCAGTAAAGCCTCATTCACACGTCCGTGTCCATGCTCAGATCCGTGAGCAGGTGGTCAGTGATGCATCCGTGAAGCTGTCCGTGACGGATCCGTGTTGGGTCCGTGTGTCTGTTTTTTGTTGTCCGTGTTGCATCCATGTTTTACTGACACTGAACAGCTGAAAAATAATTTTTAAAGAATCTCTTCTTAAAGATCCTTGAAACACGGATGCAACATGGATGGCATCCGTGGTTTCCACGGACCCATAGACTATAATGAGCGTGATGGATCCGTGAACACAGACAAAATAGAGCATGCATCCGTGCTAAAAAAAACAGACCCACGGAATACACACATTAAAATGAATAGGGACGTGTGCTGTCCGTGGAGAACTCGTACAGCACACGTCCGTGAAACACTGAGGTGTGAATGAGGTTTAGGGCCGCTTCACACGAGCGGATGCCGTGCGTGGCATCCGCTCCGTGAAAGAGTGCCAAGACCCGCTGCAGACTGCAGAGGCACGGAGCAGTAACATGACTGTTAATGCTCCGTGCCTCTCTGTGATCTCT